>NC_087205.1:35837646-35865337 GCF_015104395.2 Macrobrachium nipponense
AAGATTTTCCTCAAATAGGTGGGATGGATAGCAATTTTCTGTTAAAATAGTTTTGGCAAGAAAACTTACTTCCTCATGGAATTTGACCCAGTTGCATGACACATTATAAGCTCTACACAATAATGTTCTTGCATGCTTTAAGTTTAAAAACCAACGGACAAAAGCTAAAGAAATTTGTTCCCAACAGTAAAAGTCTTCTTTCTAAAAACACCTGTTAGAAAATTTTATCATTACATCGTGAAATTGTTATATCTAAAAATGCAGTTCGTTATTCGATTCTATGGTCCATAGTAAAATTAATGTTTCAGATGAAATGAGTTAATGAAATTAAGAACAAATGTGCATGAGCCTTATCTTTAAAAAGTACAAACGTATCGTCTACGTATCTTTTATAAAAATGGGTTTAAAAGATGAAGGACACTGGTCAGAAATAGTTTTTCCAAGTGACACATAAAAATATTGGCAATGTGGGACCTAAAGGGGAGCCCATTGCCATGCCATCAGTTTTGTTTGTAAAATTTTCCCCGTTAAAAATGAAATAGTTATCCATCACAAGCCAGTTCCAAAGTTTCCTAAAAAGAGTCAATATCAAGACCTTCAAAAACTATCTTCAGTAGGAATAAAGCACTAATTATTATATCTATGGTGTCGGTGAGAGTACATGGTGAACCGTGGGATACATCGTAACTACCATAAAATGACCATGGGGTTGCTGTAAAATCTCGGGAATAAATTGGGAGGAATTCAGTAATGTATGTTCATTGCTTGTTAAACCGTTGAGTAGGGGGACTAGAAATTTGGGGTGAGTTATAGGCAGCTAATATTGGACGTAAAGGAACATTTTCTTTATGGGATTTTTAGGTAACCCATACAGGAACTGAAAGAAGAGCCAGTACTATAGAGGAGACCGATATGTCTGATCATTCAAAATATTATTGTCAAAAAGTTGTTTAAGGCTGCGATTAATCTTGTCCCTCGGTCTTGAATATTAGACTAAATTCTGGAGGTCCAACCTCCCAAATTTTATAGTGGCGGAAGGGGACATTGTTCATCTTGTGATATATGCATCCCTATCCAGTAGGACAATGCCTTTAACCCTTATCGGGGGGACATACAATATATTTCCTTCTCTCTGGGACAGCGACTTGAGAATTGAAAGTCCAATTACTTTTAAAAAATGGAAACCATGAGGAGCCCTATATGATTTATAAGATTTATGAGCAACACCCTGAATGAAACTGACGAGCCTTCTCTAAGTTTGTGTGGGGAAGGTAGTTGCGATGGTATCGAAAATATTTCAAAGGGCAAAGAATTTTGAAAAATTTGGTCTAAAATTGGGAAGGCAAAAGTCCAAGCCCAAGGAAAGAAGGAACTCTTCCTTTTTCTGACAGGGAGTACTAGAGATATTGAAAACAACATCCTTGGTGCTATAAATTTCGGTTGTTTAAGTCCCAATTTAGAAGCTTACGCTTATGAACAGATTCAGTGTCAGTTATAAAAAGTACTTACATTTTTGATTAATAAACTTTGCATTAATAAACCTATCAAGTAAGGTCAGAGAATTGAAAAATTGTTAGACAACAAGGGATACATGGACTGTAGTCTTCTAATAGCTCCGGTCTTAAAGCAAATCTCCATATTCAAAAGAGTTTCGGTGGAATTCTATAAAAGTCAGTGTTATATAAAGAGGATCTGTAGAGCTTGAATTTGACAAAATGTTTGGTGTGATATTACTCATTTTACAGTAAAAGTAGGAAATCATGGTAAAGTTTCGGCTTTTTTGAGTTTCCTTCGTCGAGGATTCCAGACGGCGATAAAGTTTGATTGTGGATCCATTGTACTTTTGTCGAAGATAATGAATGGCATTGTCGCTTCTAGAAAGTCGATCTTTAATAAAAAGAGTATGGCCAGCAGAAACTTCAGCATTTTTTTTTTTCGTTAAAACTTTATTTTCATCCAACGCCTACGTTTCGGGATCAAATCCCATCTTCAGGCTAAAAACTGACGAGTGAGTACCGGTGAGTTCTCGTTTCACTATTTTTTGCTTTTGTGTCCGCCTTTTTTTTTTTTCTTTATATATATATATATATATATATATATATATATATATATATATATTTTTTTTTTTTTTTTTTTTTGTTTTTTTTTTTTTTTAATTTTTCTCCTTTTGTAATCATATACAGAAATTTTTTTGCCTGTTACGATTCAATGTTTTCTCCTGTTTTTAGTTATAACGTAATTTCTTAGTTGTTCACGTGTGGTTTGTGTTTTTTTAAGTGTTTTTGTTTGTTTTATTTATTTTTTTGAAAGTGTCATTGTACTTAGTAGCTTTGCTTTTTTACTGTCGATCTCTTATTCAATTAGTTACCGTCTTACTTTTATAGAAAACTTCGAATTTCACTGATATATCGTTAATTTAATCTAGATATATATATTTAACTAGCATAATTTATTACTGTGCCCCATTTTAGTCTGAATTTAATGTATAGAATTTTAATTTTTTCCTGTTTTTAGCCCCTGAAGAAATGGGATTTGTATCCCGAAACGTAGGCGTTGGAGGAAAATAAAGTTTTAAAACGAAAAAAATGCTGAAGTTTCTGCTGGCCATCTCTTTTTATTAAAGATCCGACTTCTAGAAGCGACAATGCATTCATTATGTATATATATATATATATATATTATATTTATAAGTTATGTGTGTGTGTGTGTGTGTGTGTGTACCTGAATCACAAATATTTGGACGTGATGAATATATACATAAAGGCAAAATCCACGGAGAAAGTGAAACAATGGAGTGCCGCTGCAATGCCTTTCGACTTCTTGTCCTTTACTAAGCAGACTGATATAAATATGAAAGTAACTTTACAAAGAAAGCTCGTTTAAATGACAGATAGGGATTATATAGGAAAATAAGTACCTGGAATCCAACACACCTGGAGAATTAGTAGACCTAATTAAAACAGGGGTACAATTTAAGAGGTTTACAAAAATTAATTCCAACTGCTCAGAATCAGGGACAAGAAAATTTCGATTATACTGGGTGGTTACTGACCACAAAAAAGTAAATAAATAAAATAAAATAAAATACAATTCAATAAATCTCATTTTGCTAAACTGTAAAATTTTTTTTTCCTCTTCTCGCAAAGTGAACATTTTTACAGAACACATATGAAACTTACAGATACAAAGAAAATATTTTAAGGTAACTAATAATTAGGTCATTAATTTTTATTTTAAATGTTAATCTTAAACCTTTAACTTGTACAAGGTTCCAAATAATACAAGCCAGAACTAAGGTTAAAATTACATTTAGAAGTAAGTTGCATAACTGCAGATTCTCAAAGTCCAATTTATCCTGTGACCATTTTCATTTAAATGAATGAATGTTGCATTGGATGTTTGCCCAGTTTTGACAAAATACTTATGCTGTTTAATTCTTACTTTTAAATCCTTTTCTAGAATGGCCGAAGTAAAAAGAGGGGCAATGAAAACATTGAATTTTATATATTATGTAGGTTTCCTTAGGGCCATTTCTTATTAGCATTCCCTTTAATGTGTTATTATAGGATAAATCAAGGTTGACCTTAAAATAATTTAACAATGGTTTTATGGTTTCAAAAAATGCTAAAATAAGGCAAGCTAAAAATGTTCATAGAAGTCTCTTTCTTCATGTTACTTTTACTATAAAACTTTTTGTGGGGGTTATTATGGGAAATATCTAATATATGTGAAGGATAACATAAATCTGTCCCTATATCTCTTTATCTGATTTCTTGATCCAAAAATTAGGGACTGACAATGTGCAATGTTCGTAAAAACATGGAGGAACAAATTTTTATATTTTGATATTAAGATGGTGGCCAGAAAGTAATGGACATAAGTTAATTTGTTGGTTGGTTCCCATAAATACGGAATTTGCATTGGAATGGTTTTCTATGCGTAATACCATCTAAGAAGGGGAGGCAATTGTCTTTTTCTAAATCTAAACTAAACTTAATTGATGGTACATAGTTCCAAGTAACGGGGACATGAGCTTGGTAATATATTTAGAAAGTTTATATATCGAGCCAACAGCACTAATAATAGAACGCATAATATTAGTTTCTTTGTGCCTTTCACTAATCAAAGTAAGGTACCGAGGGAAATTTGACTGACAATAATTGACCTAGTAGTTCTTTTTAATCTTTAAGAATTTTTTTTCATTGTGCTACTGAAATTTTTTATGTCTTGTTCATGGCGATTTTTTTAGTTTTTGTAAGCCGTATCATCATCCTGTAGGACTTGCATACGTCATATGTAGTTGGCTTTATCTAAAATTACGATACTATTTTACTTATCAGCTTTTGTGATGTCGATTGTATTTGTCTTTTTTAAACCGACCAAAACTGTCATATACGGGCAGGGAAGTTACTTTCATGACTAACCTTGGCATCTCCATAAACAATACCTTTAATTAAGTCCACATGATTTTGAGGAAGATTACAATATTTTGCCGGTTTACTTAGGGATGACGCAATCGGTAAAGCAGAGGGTCTATTCGAGATGGAGAAAGATAAACCATATCCAAGGGCACTCACAACATTTTCACTTATTTGTTTACTTGAAATTTTCAACACCCAGCATGATGAACGCTATTACTCCATCACTGCTATCAAATAAGATTTCAAGTTTTTCTGTCGAGTTTCGTTTCTAGGGCCTCTGTAGTTCTACGAAGTTTTTCGTAAATTTTCTTGTCGTAGGCGAGTCCTTCCAATCACCCGAGATAGATGATGAATGAGATTTCTTCTTTTTTTTTTTTTTTTTTTTTTAATTCCTTGAATTTTTCTTTCTCTTCTTGCTTAGCGGGCTGCTATGTGGTGTTTAACATCATGGCACTGAATGTTTCTAGTCCTGAACAATAATGTTTTATCTCAACTCTTTTGCGTTTTCCCCACCTAATCCTTCTTGATTACAGAAGCTATTTGCCATCTGTATCGTATTGTCATTTTTTTAAAGAACCATATTTTCTCTGTGTTTTTTTTCTCGTCCATATGATTTTCTTTTATTAGAAAAAGCGTATTGGCCTTCGGTATATATATATATATATATATATATGATAATATATATATATATATATATATATATATATATAATATATATATATATATGTATATATATATATATACATATATATATATATATATTATATATATATATATATATATATATATTTAGCGAAGGGCCCATACGCTTCTCTAATAAAGTAAATCATATTTGACTTCGGAAAACATAGGGGGGAGAGAAATATGCTTCTTTATTTCAAAAAAAATAATAATTATCTACCATACAGATGAGGAAATACGCTTCTCTGCAATTCAAGAAGGTTTAAGTGGGCAAAACACAAAAGAGTTGCGATAAAACATTATACACAAAACACGCACACATACATACATACCATATATATTATATATCTATATATATATATATATATATATATATATATGTATGTTATATGTAAAATATATATATATTATATAGTGTATATATATATACATCTATATACATATATATATATATATATATAATAGTATATATATATGGTGGTGTGTGTGTGTGTGTGTGGTGTGTGTGTGCGTGTGTGTGGTGTGTGGTATTCAGCCTGATGATGAGGGGTTTTTAAACCTCGAAAGCTCGTAAATAAAGAATGGGTTTCTTCCTGGTCTGGGCTTTATTTATTATCATTAATCTATATATATACATATATGTATTATATATATATAAATATATATATATATATATATATATATATATTATTATATATATATATAATTTCGGTTTTCTATTCGCACGTGTTTTGACATTGATAGTAAATGATGTATATGAAATGATTTGCATATATAATCCATATTTCATACGACGTTATATCATTAATATCATCCAAATAAGCATTAGATTACGGGATAGGACTTCGGTGGTAATTGACCATTCTTTCATTAATAATTAAAACTGGTAATGAACAATTTTTATAGCTTTTCCATAAACATCTTACCTGTCACTGTTCTTGAGTTTTTACTCCTGACCTTTTAAAATATCCTCAGAATTTTACAATTTCATTTAGTGAAAACGATCATTCATCCTCTGTTTCTATTCCTGAGCAATTGTTTTATTTATTTTTTTCTAACGTCTTTTTTCGTTTTGCCCACCCCCTAAACCCTGTGAATTGCAGAGCGTATTTTTGCCTCCTTCTGTATAGTAGCCAATATTATCCATTTTAAGTAAAGGAATCATATTTCTCTATGCTTTCTCGTCCATATGGTCTTCCTTTATTAGAGCAGCGTATTTTTCTTCCAATAAATGACAACACCAAACATATATTATTGCTTGGCAGATATATCTTATCTAACTAAGCAACTATAAAATTAGTACACGTGTTTTAATTTGTTTTTTGTCAAGAAAATAATAAATAAATAAATGAAAACTATATGGGAAACTTTGTACTGAAAAAAATAACCCACACAAAATTTAAAGACGTACGTTTATCCAGTCTTCAAAATAATGAAATAAAACGGTGATTTCTAATTTTTTTTTAAAAATAAAAGGTTTGATAAATTACTAGAAAACAAGCAAAGTTAGGGGTGTGATCCTAGCATTTTAGAACTGCTGATTTAAACATGGCAATTTGATATTATTTACTTTCCTTGGTTCGCGAACTTATATGAGGATGATGTGCTCTTGTTAGAAATAATAATAATAATAATAAATAATAATAATAATAATAATAATAATATAATAATAATAATAATAATAATAATAATAATAAAATCCATAGTAACTGTATGCCTGTTTGATTTTGTACTTAAAATGCATACAGCAGAAAGCTTTCGATGCCCTGCACGGTCTTCCTTGCCAATCTGACTAAAATTACAAAACGTTGACTACATTACTACTTTGTTTTTTACTTATATTTGCAAATAAGATAAGGTTGTTGTTTGGAGAGGGGCAGTTGTATTTTCATGTTATACCGTCACTCTCTAACGGCAAACAGCCTAGATCTTCTAAGTGGCGGTTCGGATCTTGAGTCACTTTGTAAACATAACTCAAAAACAAAGTTGTATGTAGTTGTTACATTTAAGTAACATTAGAATAAGTGTTTCCTTTATGTGGATTGTAATGAAGAAAAAAAAAAAACGAAGTTTTTTTTTATGTCTAATTGAATATTTGTTTTTGTTTCATTTTCCGTTATTTCAAGAAGTTTGGGAAATTACCAAGAAAACCGGAAAATGCCTGTTTTATACAGAAGTACCGAAGGACTGTTTTTGCAGTGGGAGGGATCTGCTGAACCAGACCATTCCAGAAAGTCACAACTATATATAAGAAGAAGAAATGTTTCGTGACGGGGAGACAGAGACGGACACTAGAGGTTGGTTAGAAGGGAGGAAAAAGGTGCAAGAGAGTAGGTTTACATAACTCTGTGTGAGCTAGTGTTACGAGTATTTAGTATTTACGTGAGTTATATATTTGATGTAAGAATGAAAGGTGATTTCAATAGAAATAGGCCAGCAGTGATGTTAATCAGGTAAAGTTTAATGGTGGTTTTTTGTGTGTGCAAATACACTATTTGTGAGTAGTAAGCGGCCAGGTTGGAGCTGTCATGGGAAGACCGTCTGGTTTAAACTTAGGCCTCATTTTATAGCCTAAGCAAGGTTGTTGTTTCACTTGCCTGTAATTAACATGATTTGTGTGAAGAAAATTAGTGGCAGGGTATGAGTTTTCTACAAATACCTATAGGGTAGCTTGCACCTACCTGTAACCTCCCGTCTCTGTTCTCCATAACTAGCCGTGATAGGCTTACATGTAACTTCTTAGTTTCTGTTCTCCATAACTAGCCAGGATAGGCTACATGTAACTTAGTTCTGTTCTCCATAGCTAGCCAGGATAGCTACCTGTAAATTCTTAGTCTATTCTCATAGCTAGCCAGGATAGGCTACCTGTAAACCCCTAGTCTGTGTTGTCCTTAACTAGCCAGGGTAGGGCTATCCATATGTGCAGTGTATTACTCTTAAGCTAGTCATGTTTGGTACACATTCTTTTTAGAAAATGTTTAACTCTGTTAGTCATGTTGGGTATTCCAGTAGTTAAGTTAGAGCGTGACTGTGTACCCTAAGGCTAGCTGGATTAATATTGATTCTGGGAATAGGGCCTAAACGCTCAAGGTTGAATTAGGTATGCAATATTTGTATGCAGGTTTTGAAGGAGTTAGGCCTAGAGCTGGTGTGCTAAACTATTTTGTTCATTATTAAGGGAGTACAGGTATAAATTTTCTGTCCTGTTACATTAATTAAATGGCTCGAGTGCACATTAGTCACCCATGAGTCATTAAGTAAAGATACTGTGGTTACGACTGTACTAATCCGAGATAAGGAATATAAAGTAATTGGTTTGGGCTGTACTGTTATACAGGAGGTTGCAATTTAACTTTAATGTATTTTTTTGGATTTGATTTATTTGAATTAGAATTTTTTTTTAAGAAATTTGTAAATAATATAATACTGTTAAACTATTTGCTGTTGGTATTAATTCCATCTTCTGTTTCCACTTTTGTTCATGTTCTTTAGCCAGTAAAAACACTCCAGGAGGGTCTAATCACTTTTGTTGAGACACAACCTCCTCACAATAGTGTGGCGCCCGAACAGGGACCCTTTTCCGGTGCTGGCTTTCAAGTGGGAATAAGGAAAAGATGGATTTGGAAAGATTGATACGGCTGGGTAAGGAGATTGGTTTAGAGGGTGAAGACTTGAGAGCATTTATTGCAGAAAAAAGAAAAAAAAAAGCCGAAAAAGAAAAAGCTGAATCTGAACGTCAGAGAGAACAGAATCCAAGAGAGAATTGAAAAAGCTGGAATTACAAGCAGGGCAGGCTCAAGCCCAGGCAGCTCAAGCAGAGGCCCTTAAAGAAGTTGAGTTAGCTAAAGTTAAGCTGAAGAGGAAAATAAGAAAGGAGAGTTAAGCTCAAATTGGCTAGACCACCTGGATCTGCAGAGGGAAAGTAACAGAGGCTAGACAAAGCTAAACTACCAAAATTACCAGTGTTCAACGATAAAACTGATGACATCGATGCTTATCTTCAAAGGTTTGAGAGGTTTGCTACAGTGCAGAATGGAAGTGTGAGGTTTTGGGCCCAATCAGCTTGGCATCCTACTTCAAGGTACAAAGTTTCAAACTGTTTTGTTTGTGGCAAGAGTGGGCATAGGGCAAAGATTGCTATTATAAAGGCAGTGGTGGCAGAAAGAAAAATAAGTGCACCTGACAAGAAAGGTAAGGCTGCGGCTGCTGTGGTGAAGGAACAAGTTACCTCCAAGGACAGTAGTGTTCAAAAGGTAAGACTTCTATCTAATAATCCTGAACAAGCAAGCTACTTTTGTCAAAGTTGATCCTAAAGAAATTATGAATGAAAGATGGCTGGATTATTAAAGAAGGGAAGGATTTAAAAGTAGTTTGTGGTGGAAGTAGTGCAAGTGAACGAGAAACAACAAATACAGCCCCTGGGGAAGTTGAGGGAACGCCAGTGTTAGTGATGAGGGACACAGGCTGCACCCACTGTATTAGTAAGGAAAAGCCTGTACCCAATGAAAAAGTTTACAGGTAATTAGTCAATGTTATATGGCTTAATTCTGAAGTTTGTGTATCCAGAAGCTGAAATTTTTGTGAGTGTCCTTATTTTACAAGGTAATACTCTAGCAGCTTGTTTAGACAAACCCATTGTATGATGTAATCATTTGGTGAAATACCCGTGCAACCTAGGTAACGGGGTCTGAATAGCCCTGCTGTGCAGTAACAACAAGAAGTATGCTCAAGAAAGTCGGAGTTTCAGCAGAAAGAAAGAGAACTGAAATTTCAGGATATATTTTTAAGAAAAGGAATTCTTAATATGAAAGGTCAAGGTAGGAGAAACTTTTAAAGAAACAGTTAATTATTCCTAGTACTTTCAGATCAACAGTTTTGGAACTGGCTCTCAGGATTGATGGGTGGTCATCTTGGTATTGACAAAACTAAAAATAGAATTTTAGATAAATTCTAACCTGGCCTGGTATTATTCGAGAAGTAATTATATATACTTAGGTCGTGTGATATTTGTCAGCGTACTGTAGACAAAGTAGAGTGGGTAAAGCTAGTTAGGAGATGCCTGTAATAGGGGAACCTTTTGCTAAAGGTTGGGGGTTTGATTTAGGTGGGGTCTATTGAACCTAGATCCTCAAATGGCTCAAGCATATATTTTCTAACATTTGTTGATTTTGCAACAAGGTATCCTGAAGCTGTAGCTTTATCAATATTGATTCTTTAACGGTCGCAGAAGCATTGCTGGAAATATTTTGTAGGATTGGTATACCTCGAGAGGGTTTTGTCTGATAGGAACACAATTCACTTCAGAAATCATGGAAGAAGTTTATAGGTTGTTGTCAATCAGGATGATTAACACTACTCCCTCACGCTGTGTAATGGCCTGGTGGGGAAAGATTTAATGGCACTCTTAAGGAAAATGTGAAGAGGATGTGTAGTGAACAACCTAAGGAGTGGCATAGATTCTTAGCACCATTATTATTGCTTATAGAGATGTACACAGGCAAGTACTAAGTTTTTCCTCCTTTTGATTGGTTTATGGCCATACTGTTTAGGGGTCCTTTAACTTTTTTCTTAAGGAATTATGGACTGGAGAATATTGAAGAACCTGAGTGAAGGTACATTCTTTACTAATATGGTTGTTAACCTAAGAGAAAGACTTGAGGATACTTGCAGGTTTAGCTAGTTGGGAAGGACTTCACAGTGCCCAAGATAACAGCTCAAGAAGTATTATGATCTGAAAACTAAGAATAGGAAATGAAAAGTTGTGATGATGTTCTTTATTGCTACCAACTAACAATAATTAATTTATTACTGCAGTGGAAAGGTCCTTATAAAGTAACTAAGGTTTGTTTCAACAGACTTAACTATGTCATTGATGGGAATAATACTCCCAGAAAATTCCACATAAATATGTTTAAAAAAGATATGTTTATAGGGATCCAGCAGAGATACATAAGGCTTCTGTAGCAGTGTTGGAAGGATTGCTTGGTTGGAGAGGCCTATACAACACCCGTCACACTCAGCAGGAAAATTTGGATGGATGTTAACCTGAATGAGGACATGACAACAGCAATGTTAGGCGGACGCAAGAGAAATTCTTGAAATTTCAAAGATCTGTTCACAGATGTCCCAGGTAAAACCCAAGAAACAAATTGTCACATTGAATTGGCATATCCAGAGGTAAAGAGCAAAACCTTATCCTATTCTGTAATCACTTGCAGGCAGTGTTAAGTAGTGAACTGCAAAATTTGAAAGATTTAAATATTATTGAACCATCCAAAGTCTCCATATTCTTCACCAATGTGTGTAGCTCCAAAGAAAGATGGAAAGGTTAGGTTATGTTTAGATCTGAGGCAGCTGAATAAATTGGTTAAATTTGATGCAGAACCGATGCCAGAGGTAGACGATATACTCTCTAAAATTGCTGGTAGTAAATACTTTACAAACTGGATTTGACAAAGGGGTACTGGCAGATTTCGTTTAGCAGAGGATAGTAAACCATATACTGCATTTTGCAACACGTGAGGGACTTTACCAATTTACAGTATTACCATTTGGATTAGTAACAGCACCTGCCATATTTAACAGATTGATGAGGGAATTGTTTGGAGATTTAAATAATGTAGAGACCTTCTTTGATGATATTTTAATCCACACTGAAACCTGGGATGAACACTGTGCCCTGCTGCAAGAAGTTCTAGTAAGGTTGAGAGAGGCCAATTTGACTGTAAGGCCAAGTAAAACAGAAATTGGAAGGAAAACCCTGAATATTTAGGACATAGTAGGAGATGGCTGTATGAGGCCGACACCGAAAAGATCAGAACCATTCAGAAGCTGCAGTACCACTGACGAAAAAAGGGGTTCGATCCTTTCTAGGTTTTAGCTGGTTATTTATAGGAGATACATCCCAGGCTATGCAGCGATTGCTGCGCCACTAACTAATCTCACCAAGAAGAATGCTTCAAATATGGGTAGTATGGGGTGACAGTTGGAGGATAAGGCATTCAGAGAACTAAAGGAAAGTCTGACTAGAGACCTATTCTGAAACTTATAACTTTCCAGAAACCTTTATTCTTCGTACAGATGCATCCAGTACAGGGGCTTGGAGCTGTACTTTTACAGGAACATGATAATGAGAAGTGGCCAGTCTTCTATGCAAGTAGGAAACTCTCAGAGGTGGAGCAGAGGTATGCTGTAATCGAGAGAGAATGCTTGGCAGTTGTATGGGCTACCAAGAAGTTCTACCCATATTTGTATGGCAAGCAGTTCATCTTGGAAACGGATCACCGTCCTTTAACATATTTAGATACTGCAAAACCCCTTAATGGAAGATTAATGAGGTGGGCTCTTCATCTTCAGCAGTTCCAGATGAGTATCCACTATATTAAGGGTAGTGATAATGTAGGTGGAGATTATTTAAGTAGACTGTAATGGAACGAAAAAATTCAAGAATTTTCTTGTCCTTGTGGGGAGCAATGTTACATTTAAGTAACATTAGAATAAGTTTCCCTTATGTGGATTGTAATGAAGAAAAAAAAAAAAAAAAAAAAAACGAAGTTTTTTTTTATGTCTAATTGAATATTTGTTTGTTTCATTTCCGTTATTTCAAGAAGGTTTGGGAAATTACCAAGAACAGGAAAATGCCTGTTTTATACAGAAGTACCGAAGGACTGTTTGCAGTGGGAGGGATCTGCTGAACCAGACCATTCCAGAAAGTCACAACCTCTATATAAGAAGAAGAAAATGTTCGTGACGGGGAGACAGAGACGGACACTAGAGGTGTTAGAAAGGGAGGAAAAGGTGCAAGAGAGTAGTTTACATAACTCTGTGAGCTAGTGTTTACGAGTATTTAGTATTTACGTGAGTTATATATTTGATGTAAGAATGAAAGGTGATTTCAATAGAAATAGGCCAGCAGTGATGTTAATCAGGTAAAGTTTAATGGTGTTTTTTGTGTGTGCAAATACACTATTTGTGAGTAGTAAGCGGCCAGGTTGGAGCTGTCATGGGAAGACCGTCTGGTTTAAACTTAGGCCTCATTTTATAGCCTAAGCAAGGTTGTTGTTTCACTTGCCTGTAATTAACATGATTTGTGTGAAGAAAATTAGTGGCAGGGTATGAGTTTTCTACAAATACCTATAGGGTAGCTTGCACCTACCTGTACTCCGTGTCTCTGTTCTCCATAACTACCAGGATAGGCTACATGTAACTTCTTAGTTCTGTTCTCCATAACTAGCCAGGATAGGCTACATGTAACTTAGTTCTGTTCTCCATAGCTAGCCAGGATAGGCTACCTGTAAATTCTTAGTCTATTCTCCATAGCTAGCCAGGATAGGCTACCTGTAAACCCCTAGTCTGTGTTGTCCTTAACTAGCCAGGGTAGGGCTATCCATATGTGCAGTGTATTACTCTTAAGCTAGTCCATGTTTGGTACACATTCTTTAGAAAAATGTTTAACTCTGTTAGTCATGTTGGGTATTCCAGTAGTTAAGTTAGAGCGTGACTTGTACCTAAGGCTAGCTGGATTAAATATTGATTCTGGAATAGCCTAAACGCTCAAGGTTGAATTAGGTATGCAATATTTGTATGCAGGTTTTGAAGGAGTTAGGCTAGAGCTGGTGTGCTGAAACTATTTGTTCATTATTAAGGGAGTACATGTATAAATTTTCTGTCTGTTACATAATTAAATGGCTCGAGTGCACATTAGTCACCCATGATTGTCATTAAGTAAAGATACTGTGGTTACGACTGTACTAATCCTAGATAAGGAATATAAAGTAATTGGTTTGGCTGTACTGTTATACTAAGGAGGTTGCAATTTAACTTTAATGTATTTTTTTGGATTTATTTGAATTAGAATTTTTTTTTAATATTGTAAATAAATATAATACTGTTAAACTATTGCTGTTGGTATTAATTCCATCTTCCTGTTTCCACTTTTGTTCATGTTCTTTAGCCAGTAAAAACACTCCAGGAGGGTCTAATCACTTTTGTTGAGACACAACCTTCCTCCAACAATAGTCAACTTTTTGTAATTCTAGTGAGTGACAAGGAGGCCACACACAGGTTATATAAACGCTTTCTGCTGTATACATTTTAAATAACAAAATCAGACAGGCATACTACTGTGGATTTACTTTCTAAATAATAATAATAATAATAATAATAATAATAATAATAATAATAATAATGATTAGTATTATTATTACTATTATTATTATTATTATTATTATTATTATTATTATTATATTATTATTATTATTATTATTATTATTTAATTTTCTTTGTCTATCACAGTCCTCCAATTCGACTGGATGGTAATTTATAGCGTGGGTTCCAGGTTGCATCCTGCCTTCTTAGGAGTCCATCACTTTCCCTTACAATGTGCGCCGTTACTAGGATCACCACTCTTCGGCATGAGTCCTGGAGCTACTTCAGCCCCGTTTTTCCAGATTCCTTCTCAGGGATCTTGGAATCGTGCCTAGCGTTCCTATGATTATGAGTACAATTTCCACTGGCATATCCCATATCCTTCTTATTTCTATTTTCAGGTCTTGATACTTATCCATGGTATTGCGACATCAATGAGTGATACTTATTTATTTTTTATTTTGCCAATCAGCGTCACGTCTGGTCTATTTGCAGGTATCACCCTATCTGTGCTGATACCATAATAATAATGATAATAATAATAATAATAATAATAATAATAATAATAATAAATTTTTTTTCTCTATCACAGTCCTCCAAATCTACTGGGTGATATTTATAGTGTGGGGTTCCGGGTTGCAACCTGCCTCCTTAGGAGTCCATCACTTTTTTTACTATGTGTGCCGTTTCTAGGATCACACTCTTCTGCATGAGTCTTGGAGCTACTTCAGCCTCTAGTTTTTCTAGATTCCTTTTCAGGGATTTTGGGATCGTGCCTAGTGCTCCTATGATTATGGGTACAATTTCCACTGGCATATCCCATATCCTTCTTATTTCTATTTTTAGATCTTGACACTTATCCATTTTTTCCCTCTCTTTCTCTTCAACTCTGGTGTCCCATGGTATTGCGACATCAATGAGGGATACTTTCTTCTTGACTTTGTCAATCAACGTCACGTCTGGTCTATTTCCACATATTACCCTATCTGTTCTGATACCATAGTCCCAGAGGATCTTTGCCTGATCGTTTTCTATCACTCCCTCAGGTTGGTGCTCGTACCACCTATTACTGCAAGGTAGCTGGTGTTTCTTACACAGGCTCCAGTGGAGGCCTTTTGCCACTGAATCATGCCTCTCTTTGTACTGGTTCTGTGCAAGTGCCGGACATTCGCTTGCTATGTGGTTTATGGTTTCATTTTTCGTATTGCACTTCCTACATATGGGAGACATGTTATTTCCATCTATCGTTCTTTGAACATGTCTGGTTCTTAGCGCCTGATCTTGTGCCGCTGTTATCATTCCCTCACTTTCCTACTTGAGCTCTCCCCTCTGTAGCCATTGCCACGTGTCATCGCTGGCTAGTTCCTTAGTCTGTCTCATGTATTGTCCGTGCATTGGTTTGTTGTGCCAGTCCTCTGTTCTGTTTGTTATTCTCCTGTCTCTGTATATTTCTGGGTCTTCGCCTACTTTTATTAGTCCTTCTTCCCCTGCACTCTTTAGCACTCGTCTTCAACTGGTTTTTTTCAGATATTTGCCCCAGGGCTCTGTTCTCGATGTTGACGAAATCCTCTATACTTTGTAGTCCTCTCCCTACTTCCTTTCGTGTTATGTATAGTCTGTCCGTATTTGCTCTTGGGTGTAGTGCTTTGTGTATTGTCATATGTTTCCTGGTTTTCTGATCTATGCTGCGGAGTTCTTCCTTCGTCCATTCCACTATTCCTGCGCTGTATCTGATTACTGGCACTGCCCATGTGTTTATGGCTTTTATCATATTTCCGGCGTTGAGTTTTGACTTGAGTATCGAATAATCATTATCATTATTATTATTAGTTATTTATTATTATTATTATTATTATCACTAAAAAGAAGAAATAAAGATATAGTCCATGTGCTACTTAGCCTACTATTGAAACAAATACTACTCCATAGTGCTAAAGGCTTAGCGCTAAAAGGATAAACAAGTAGAATAGAAGTAAACGTAAACCCTCGGTACAAGGAAAGTTCATTTAGGCTTAGACCTTAATCATCCCCCCAACCATTTTAGATCGATGGCCCCAACAAATGGACCACCTGGCAGGATGAATGCGTCAGCTTCTCTACAGGGAACAGCTGTAGATGCGAATTTATGTAGGACAGCAGGATAAAGAATACAAAATGTAAAATATGAAACTATTTACATTTAGAATATACTTACTGTAAGTAAGGATTTTTTCTTCAAATGAACGGCTGTGATGTTTGTTTATGTAATAACACAGGAACTAGAAAACACAAAATATAACATACAGAAATAGTAAACAACAAATTATTGTAAGGATTTCTTCTTTACAAAACACCAAATGGGATGTTTATTTGTGTGAATTCAGAACTACAGAATACAAAATAAAGAATACAATACCTGGATTTTTTTTTAGATAAGCAGCTATGGTGATTATTTATGTACAAAGCTAGAAATTAAAGAAGACAAAGTACAAAATATAAAATACAAAATTATGAAACACCAAATTATCTAAAATGACAGACTTATTGAGAGATATAAGAGGTAAGACAAGCATGTATTTAACACATTTTATTTTTCATAAAGGGCAGAAAGAAATTTTGATGGTGAGAATGTAATTTTACTCTAACGGAAAAATCTCAGATTTTAAACACTAAGAAAAATAACGACTAATATGAAAAAAAAATATATATATGGATATTATCCGGTAATGACAAAATGGGTAAAAATTACCGTCACCGAAAATACACATTTGTAGTTAGCCTTAGATAAATGTTATACTCTCTTCATAGTACGGAGTTACTTTTACAAGTTGGTGTCTGCCAGTGTTTATACAATGAAAATTTTCTTTTATTCCTTTATTGCGGGGATTGATGACAATTTAATAAGTACAGGGTAGTTTAGCGAACAAGGTGACTTCCGTTTCTTTTTAATACAGTTTCATATAGTTCTGCTTTAAATTAGGTAACTGAAAATTTAATTATTCTTCAATATATACAATGAGATGGGTAATTTCATAACAAAAGAAAAAAGGAACATACCCCAGAAAATGAAAGAAATCCGGCTTTGATGATAATATTCATTAGATAATCTGAGAAGTATTTTGATATTTGCGTCGCAGAATTTAAAAGAATGAAGATAATACCAAAATAGTCCCATGACGCTGAAGAAAATGCCCCAAAACAAATCAGTATGAAGTAAGTAACCACACACAAAGGCTTCCCTCAGTTTCAACCTTTATTTCTTTTTACAAGCCAAATTCAGAGACACCCTTCATCTCGAACCACACCTTAAACTTCACCGCAAACCCCGGCACGAATTTCAGGTCACTGGTCACAAATTGCGTCAGTCAGATCGTTGCCGTCACGAAATATTTAAGTAAATGTAAAACCTATTCAAGAACAATTTAAGCGAATTGCATGCTGCTGGAATTAGTTTCTATTTTCTCCTGTCCTCCAACACTGGATAAAATCTGAATGGGTGAATGAAATACAATCAGAAAAAGTTTAGGAACTATGTAAATAGAGAAAGAAGAGTAGCCATGAAATTCATTAAAAGGATATATAAACCAGTAAAGAAACTGTATATGGAAAAGAATACAGCATTTAAATAAGAATAAGTGATACACAACGAAATGGATAATTGGCTCAAGTCAGAGAAGAGGCAGAAGCAGGGAAAATAAAAATAAGAACGAAGAAAAAAAAGCCACAAATATTCCGATTTAATTTCCAAATTGATTAACTAAAATTTTTTTAGTAGGATAATTACTTACTTCTCCTCCACCACTCACCCATCCGCGCCTCTCTCTCTCTCTCTCTCTCTCTCTCTCTCTCTCTCTCTCTCTCCTCTCTCGCTTAATTCGGCAACTCTTCAAATTGCAGTGAAAGTTTGAAAGAAACTTCCTCAGACGGGCAACATGGAGGGTGTCGGAAAAGTTTACATTGCCGTCATTCACAACTTTTAATAGCCATTTTGGCCAGTTTTTTTTTATTATTATTTATTTTCGTCTCCTTTTGTGAGTAATTTCCCCAAAGCCACGGAATATTGAAATGAAGTGAAATACCTATTTTTACACGTTTCTGTTAGAACGTTTTGTGCATCGGAAGCAACGAAGACTGATATAAAAATACAAATACCAAATACTGGGATGAACGTATGTATGTATGTATGCGTAAATATATACGTATAATACATAGGGCAGATATTCAGCATGTATACAGGTGCATAGACCGATTTCGTTGACTATTCGCTGCCCGGTGATGAAATAGTACTTTGGTATGCTGAATCTCAGTTCGGAGATCGAAAAGTGAACGTGTAGAAACGGTTTATTTGTTGATGCCACACTTCGAAATGGTAATAGTCAACACTCAGTGGTCGTCCACCCGGCTTCGTCCATAGCTTTTGAGCATGATAAACCCGTGAATTCATTGTGACTCTTATAGTAACATAAAATTAAGGCAAACTGCTGGAAATCTGTGAAATGATTCCAAATAACCTGATTTTTGCGGGAATGTGGAGGGATATGTGTCTAGCATCACGAAAATAAATTCAGAGCGTCTCATGGGTAGGCAACATATTTTTTCGGCCTCCATTATCACCACACATTAATGGCCAAAATAGAAGCATTTTACCATAAAAACGATTAAAGAAAAAAAAAAATTTGGAAACCGCTAATCATATGAAAGTAAGCCATAGATGAACAAAAGTTGAAATCATAAAAACACATCCAATGTTTCGGTCCCAGTCTCAAAATATCTAATAGTTCGGTTGCTATGGCCGTTCAAAATTTGATTGATGTCAGATCTAATAATATTTCTTTCTCTCTGTATCTGGACAACGGTCAATCATAAGAAAGAAGTCCACAGTAGAAGAAGAAAAGATGCAGAATATCAAAATACATCACATGAATGACTTTTAACTCCATACCTCAAATTACATAAGAGATATTGCAACTGAAATTTGTTGTATCCTAATTTCATCGCCAAAAAAGGAGGCAAAATGTATCGTTTTTTTTTTTTTTTTTTTGTTTTTTTTATAACTGTAAGACGGTCATTCTTAGGAATGAAGTTCATAGAAGAAAAAAATAGGCAGAATATCCAAACATTACATATGATTTAACTTTTAACTTCATATCTCAAATTCTATAGAAGATACTGTAATTAAGGTTTTAAGTATCTCAATTTAATCATAAGATAATACGAAAAATATAATCTTTTTTATGTAACTTACAAATGGTCATTTATGAAAATAAAAGTTCATAGAGTTAAAAAAGTTTCAGAATATCATAATATATCACATGAGGTCATTATTAATTTCATAACACTAATAATATTGGAAATATTGCAATTAACATTGTAAGTTCTTCAGTTTCAACATGAAATATCTAAACAATAAGCAATTCATTCTTTATTAAAAGGAATTTGTTTAAACAAAATAGCCTACGAAGAACTTTAGAAAAATTGATAATACTAAATCCAGTTTTATCTTAATATCTCTTAGTAAAGCGAATACTATATTTCAAGTTTTGTTTTAAACAATTTCAACACCTACTTCACGGTACAGATGGCCACTCTATGAAAGAACAAAGACCCTGATATAGGTACTACAGTTCCAATATTATTTTCAAAACTAAATGAGATATCTTCATCTTCCTCTGACAAGTCATCATTTATCATTGCTGCTTCTCCATTTTGAACAATGGCCATCGTAGACCCCACCCTCAAGCTGTAACAAAAAAGCCACCAATCTCTTCTACAGCTGCGTCTCTTTATTTGGCACTGGATCTCACTTTCCCTCCAACTGCAACATAACGAATTCAGCAGTTCATCAGGGCGTATATTACCAATAAGCCTCTTGGGTCTTAGCTTATGACTTCGGTTAAGTTCCAATCCACCTCCAATTAGGTTTAAATTAACTTCAGTATGCAGTTCTTTCCAGAGTATGAATCGGAGGTGCACTCTTAAGCATTTGGATGCTAGCATCTCCTATTGGTGGTAGAATTTCTTTATCAATCTTACCCGTATGAGCTTGTTGGAAAAATCTGGACTTTCGTTCCTTTTCCTAAAAGGCACTTAGAATTTTCATTGTCCCCAATCCCTGTTACTTTTATACTCTTAATGAAGCCTTTTTCTTAAAAAAATAGCTCAACATTTCTATACTACTGAATGACTGATGATAGACTGTTTTTTTTTTATATCGTTGTGAATTTTGGACACTATCACAGCCAGACCAAACATACTTAAACAGAAATTCCTATCTTCCACATATTCGTATTGCTTCAATGTTATATGGTTCTTTTTGACCAGCTGACAAATAAAAATGATGTCTATCATAGGATGTTCCTTAATGAAATAGTTGGGTCATTCTTTAAAAAAGACGTTTCATGTAAGAGTATATAGCCACTGATGAACTGCTGAAATCGGTATGTTGCAGTTGCAGGCGAAGTGAGAACCAGTGCCAAAAAATGAGATGCAGCTGTAAAAGTTATTAGGGGCTCTCATGCGTTACAGCTTGTGGGGTCTATGATGGTAATTGTTCAAATGGAGAAGCAGCAACTTGTCAGAGGAAGGTGAAGATATCTCATTTAGTTTTGATAATATTAGTTGTAGTTTTTCTTAAGTAAATTACAAATAATATTGGAACTCTAGTACCCATATCAGGATCTTTGTTCTTTCATAGATTGGCCCTTTGTACCGTAAAGTAGGTGTTGAAATTGATTAAAACAAGATTTGGTTCAGAGATAATAGGATAAAACTGGATTTATTTAGTATATATTAATTTTTTTCAAATAATTGGTTTAGATATAGAATGAATTGCTTACTGTTTAGATATTTCATGATGAAACAGAAATACTCAGAAAATGAATTGCAATATCTCTAATATTATTAGTGTTATAAAATTAATAAATACCTCATAATATATTTTGATATTCTAAAACTTTTTTAATCCCATTAACTTTTTTTATATATATATATAAATGACCACTTGTGAGTTACATAAAAAATGCAATATTTTTCATATCTTACGATGAATTTGAGATACTTGAAATTTAAATTACAATATCTCCTACAGAATTTGAGATATGAAGTTAAAAGTTACATCATTTGGTATATTTTGATATTTTACATATTTTTTCTTCTATGAACTTCATTCCTATGAATGACTGTTTTGCAGTTACATAAAGAACACTATTTTTTTTTCCTTTTTTCGAATGGATATGGCATACAATACTCCATTGCTATATTGCCTATATAATTTAAGGTATGAAGTTAAAAATCACATTAGATGATGTAGTTTGATATTCTGCATCCTTTTTCTTCTATGAACTTTACTAAGAATGACCGGTTTGTAGTTACATAAAGAATACTACTTTCCCTTGCTTTTTTAGCGATGAATACAACAAATTTTAATTGCAATATCTCATACGTAATTTGAGGTATGAAGTTTAAAGTCACATCACATGAAGTACTTTGATCTTCTGCATCTTTTTTCTGATATGAACTTTTTTCTTATGAATCACCGTTTTGCAGTTACATAAGGAACACTACATTCCCTCCCCTACCTTTTTTTGCGATGAATACGACAAATTTTAATTGCAATATCTCCTATATAATTTGTGGTATGAAGATTAAAATACCATTACAGGATGTATCTTGATATTCTACATATTTTGTCTTCTATGACCGTCTTTCCTAAGAATGACCGTTTTGTAGTTATATAAAGAAAGCTACATTTTTCCTTGTTTTTTTTTTCGATGAATACCAGTTTTCATTGGAATATTTCCTATAAAATTTGAGGTATGAAGTTTAAAGTCATTCATATGATGTATTTTGATATTCTGCTTCTTTTTTTCTTTTATGAACTTCTTTCTTATGAATGAGTTTTCCATATACAGAGAGAAAGAAATATTATTAAATTTGACATCAATCAAATTTTGAACGGCCATAGAAACCGAACCATTAGATATTTTGAGACTGGGACCGAAGTATTGGATGTGTTTTTATGATTCCAACTGTTGTTCTTCTATGGTTTACTTTCATATGATTAGCGGATTCCAAGTGTTTTTCGTTTAACCATTTTAATGGTAAAAAAATGCATCTATTTTGGCCATTTAATGTGTGGTGATAAAGAAGGCCAAAAAAATATGTTGTCCACCACTGACACTCTCTGACAATTTTTTTATATACTATACACATATCCCTCCACATTCCAGCAAAAATGAGATTATTTGGAATTTTTCCACAGATGAAACCTAATTTCATGTTTCTATTACTTGTTTTGTTGCCTGTCCGTCAGATAATGGGTGACGTCATGGAATTTTCCCCCTTTATGAATTCGTTACGTGTCAGCGACGTCATATTAAGGGGTAGTGTCTTATCAAGAGAATTTGTACGTTTGTCTATGGTATTTTACCTTGCTTGAGGTGTGGCTATAGAATTACAGTGCATTGCCAACTTGTCTCGTACGGGACGTGGTGCGACCGCGAGAGAGACTGGAAATAATGGCCATTGTAGTTATTTTTACTCTGACAGGAACTTGCATTGGCCCCATGGAAAATGTTTGCTCCCTGGAGTAACGGAGTGAAGAGACTGTTTACTATGAGACATTTTAGTTTGTTGAAATGAACATCTTAGTGTTCGATTGGAGATCTTTCATTTTCTATATGGGATTGGTTTTGTTTTGCATGTATTGCCGAGGATAATCCGTTTCCGCTATATAAGGTTTATCCGGGTTTAATTTTGGTCTGTCTTTTGATTTGTTTAATCCAATTTTTCCTGATAGAAAGAATATTGCTTATGTTCTGGAATAAAGTTTATTTTTGTAGTTTGGAGTTTAATTCAGTTGCCTGCCCTAATTTTTGTTTGTATGAAGAATAGGTCTTCAGGTCGTCCAACGTTACCATGTTTAGGTTCAGAAGTGAAACATAACCTCTTAACACACACACACACACACACACACACACACACATATATATATATATATATGTGTGTGTGTGTGTGTGTGTATGTATGTATGTATGTATATTAAGAGGTTAAGTGTCACTTCTGAACCTAAACATGGTAACGTTGGCCGACCTGAAGACCTATTCTTCATACACACAAAAATTAGGGCAGGCAACTGAATTAAACTCCAAACCACAAAAATAAACTTTATTCTAGAACATAAGCATAATAGTCATGTAGGTAGATTAAAGATGATACTCTAGCGCGCGCACACACACACACATACACACACATATGTGTGTGTGTGTGTGTGTAACCTACATGACTATTCCAACATAGGTAACGGCCGACCTCAGGTAACGGCATTAACATAACATGATTAACATTGATATATCTATCTGTAATATAATATTATGCTGAGCCCTGTCAATTAAATCTTAAATTCATCCGAGAGTAAATTACAATGAATTACATCAAAGCATCAGATCTGATAATTACGAGTGGTCGACTGTCTGGCTTTCCCTAATGACAACGGATAAAATAAATATTTGTCTATAATTCATTTGTATAATCGTCTCTCTTGTATTATCCAGTGGCAACAATACCATCTACGATAAGTCTCATAGAAGCAACGAATTAATGAATGAACGAGGAGCTAGATATTTGCTGTTCAGATAAACACTGGTTATTTCGACAGTTATCACCTTTTCCTGACCGTTTATAGTTGGCCTTGGAGTTGTTATTCCGTACCACGAACAACTGAACATTTTATTAATATAGTTTTACTTTAAAATGATTTTCCATTCAGATATAACATTCATATAAAGCAAATGAGTTTTTAGGAAGTGAAAAACTGCAAAACAGGTAAAACCTAATCTTATAACAACTCTCAATAATTTGACTTCATCGTTTTGCAAAATCTGTATCTCGTGAGAGGAAATGAAGATGATCTTTCCACAAAATAAAAAAGGAGAATAATTCGCGTCTTCTGTGTTGCTGAATAAAGCAGTAAACGATCCCTTCCCCTTTAAAGACAACGCCAAGAAATTACATAATGTCTTGTGACAAATCTTGGCAGATTGAGCAAGGTATCATTAAAGAGATGCCGTGAAAAAATGACATTTTTTGAGGAAGATGAAAGAGTGACTTCGTATGCAAAGGAGGAAAAAAAAATATGCTGAAGGGAAAAACGTTTGTATAAAACATTTGAGGGCTAATATCCTTTACGTTGGCGGACTTTGGAGGATGAAGCAAAAAAAAAAAAAAAAAAGTATTCTCAAACATTTATTCTCTTTGTTTTACAGTGGGCATTCTCCTCCAGATGGATTCTATAAATATCACCAACTCAGAATCGCTGTAATTATTTTGTCGATGCAGAGCATTTCCCAAGATTGGAGTTCTCTCTCTCTCTCTCTCTCTCTCTCTCTCTCTCTCTCATTCTCAGTTTTTACCAAGCATCAGTTACATGATATATTTAATATTACAATGAAAATGTAACGCCTACCATACCTTAATGAAAAAATAATATTTATTACTTACTTGTAATCTTCCATGTATCCACATAAGTTTGTTTATGTCCTGTCGATGGCAATGAATAATAACAATAAGATTACATTTTCCTCTATTTATTTATTAACTTGTTTATTTATTTTTTCTTTTATAATAATTGGTCTCTTCTTTCTGTACTTATTACCACCAGTTACTTCTGTCAAATGAACACCAAATTCTTTGAAAGCTTGAATTTCAAGTCAATGGCCCCTGTGGGCTTATTTCATATCCCCAGGATTTATCTTCTGAATAATAATAATAATAATAATAATAATAATAATAATAATAATAATAATAATAATAATAATAATCCAAATGAGTTTTACAGATAACGCAACTAAGAATTAAACTCAGATTTACAGTTAGTCGGAACAGCCGCCCCCGCCTCTAAAACAGAAAATTACCTAAGAAAACCTACGAACGTAAAGCATAGTCATTCCTTCCTTTCCAATTGCCCAGTAAATTTGAAGTTGTACCTATGCTGGCGTTTTCTCTCTGTCTGTGTTTCGGTCAGTCGTTTGTCTTCTGGACTTTTATATCCTCCGCAAATACTTTCCTGGGAAGATTGAAATTCACTGAAATGGAGAAGATGACAGAGTATGCTTCTCCTTTTAGTAAAAGAGGCTATTTGTTTCATATGATTCTTTTCATGAGTGTTTAATGAACTTCATACGTTCTGTTATAACATTTATAAAAGGAATTGCTTACGAACAAATGCTATTCATTTTTTAACAAAAAGTCATTGTGTTTATCAAAAAAGGGAGGAAGAAAGGTGAAAAAAAAACCGGTTAGGTCACACCAAAGGCAACTCCTTAAACTCAGCCTGAAGTCTGAGCATGAAGATCAAAGTAATATTACATGACAGTGAGATCAGAACCATGAAATAATAATAATAATAATAATAATAATAATAATAGATTAAGTCAGATAAATAACTGTTAATTCTACAGAAGAAAAGGATACTCTGGTGGGATGAAAATGGAATAATTTAAAAATCCTTCAATAGACATAAAACGAAGCATAAATCCCCCTTCGTTAATATTTTCGCATGTAATTACTTTTTCTGCTTTGACCAAGGTCACTTACTGAGAGAGAGAGAGAGAGAGAGAGAGAGAGAGAGAGAGAGAGAGAGAGAGAGAGAGAAATTTCAGTATCACTGACAGAGTATACGCCGAAAGATGTCAGGAACTATTGAACGACTATTAGGGAACTGGTTCCCGAGGGTGAATAAGTTACTGTATAGAGCAGTCGAAAGTTGAACAAAGCTACTTCACAGGATGATGGACGCGTTCATTTAGTACCAGGCGAGTGAAAGGTTTGACAGGCATTTAAGTGTTGAGTGTGGAGAAAACGAGAAAGCTATTATGAAAAGACAAATGCAACACTATTTATAAGAATTGAACGGTATTTATTTCAGGAATACAAAATTGGCGTTAGCTTCATGCAAAACGTCAGTCCCGCTTTTAAACTTTTTATTAAAAAGTTAAAAAATATTAAACCACAAAATGATGTATTATGGTGGATTCCACCTTACCTTAGCTAAATAGATGATGCAAACTGGGAAAACACAAACACTGACATAATTATTAACGAAAAATTACAGATACAATAAAACTAAAAAAGAGTCATTAAAATTAGCATCCCTCTCGTAAGAATTTGAAAATTTTTTCAAACTTCTAGCGATAAGCTGAAGGATGAATGGATAGATAGGATAAAAAAAAAATTAATAGGATGTATGATATTTCAATGATATTTTCCATAGAGACGTCATTTTGTAGAGCACTAAATATCGAAGACATTTGTAAGTAAAAATTCATATTGCATCCGACAGATGTTATAACAGACTTAGCATTTCTGGAATGAGTTATTTTCAAGTAATCTCTCTTTCTCTCCCTCTCTCCCTCTCTCTGTATGTACGCACACTATAAATATATATACATATTTATATATATAATATATATATAATATATATACATATATTACATATATATATATATATATATATATATATATATATGTATACATACATACATACACACACACATACACATACACACACACCACACACACACACACACCACACACACATATATATATATATATAATAGTATATATATATATATATATATATTCTATATATATATATATATCATTGACAGTGCCGAAATGTTTTTCTTGAAATCACGATATTCCTCAGTGCCTGCTGCCAGGAAAAATCTGCTAAAATATATCTGCATTCAGTTTGACTAGAGAGAAAGTTTCGTTTCCTCTCTCTTTTTTCCTCTTTTCGGTTGTATCTCTTCCTCCTAACTAAGACTCGCAATGGAGCCCATGTTGGCAGAAATTATATTGCATTAGGAAGGAATCGAATTTTCCAGGTTTGCATCGCAGAAAAAAAGTCTTTTCCTTTCAAAACTTGTCAAAGATTTTTTTACTCCTCCTCCTCCTCCTCCTCCTCCTCTTCTTCTTCTTCTTCTTCTTCTTCTTCTTCTTCTTCTTCTTCTCATTATTACTAATGTGTTTTCCTACAGAATTCCTCATTAACCTGACAATTCAACCCAAATATGAGTCAGCTTGACTGCATTACACCATCTAATACATATTTAAAAAAAATAAATAATTAAGTTGGTCATAAAGCAGTTATATATAAAGAATATATGCACAGCATAGCGTTACCAAAAATGATAAGGAATATCCAGTTTTCATTCTCTTCGTCATAAAGGAATTCCGAGCTCACTAGAAATAACTCTAACAAAGGCAAAAATCGAAAAAAATATACCCAGAGAGAAACCACAAGCCTGAAGTATAATGGCAGCTTTAAATGGGCAATGCAAGAGTAATAAATGGCTTTGCAATAAACGTTTGACTATTTCGTTGGCCCCTTTGGTCCTCTATTTTTAATTGCTGGGAAGGGGAGGTCGCTTGGAAACTTTTATTCTTCCCTTCTGTTGTAAAGC
>NC_087205.1:35865837-35888337 GCF_015104395.2 Macrobrachium nipponense
GCTTTACAACAGAAGGGAATAAAAGTTTCCAGCGAACTCCCTCCCAGCAATAAAATAGAGACAAGGGGCCAAGAAATAGTCAAACGTTTATTGCAAAGCCATTTATTACTCTTGCATTGCCCATTAAAGCTGCCATTATACTTCAGGCTTGTGGTTTCTCTCTGGGTATATTTTTTTCGATTTTTGCCTTTTAGAGTTATTTCTAGGGAGCTTGGAATTCCTTTATGACGAAGAGAATGAAAACTGGATGATCCTTATCATTTTTGGTAATTGCTATGCTGTGCATATATTCTTTATATATAACTGCTTTATGACCAACAATTAATTATTTATTTTTTTTAAATATGTATTAGATGTGTAATGCAGTCAAGCTGACTCATATTTGGGTTGAATTGTCAGGTTAATGAGGAATTCTGTAGGAAAACACATTAGTAATAATGAGATAAGAAGAAGAAGAAGAAGAAGAAAAAGAAGTAAGAAGAAGAAAAGGTAGAGGAGGTAGGAGGAGGAGAGGAGGAGGAGGCAGGAGGAGGAGAGGAGGAAGAGCAGGAGGAGGGGAAAGGGGAGGAAGCAGGAGGGTAGGGGTAGGAAGGATTGAAGCAAAGGAAGGAGGTATTAAAAAATCTTTGACAAGTTTTGAAAGGTAAAGACTTTTTCTGCGATGCAAAACTGGAAAATTCGATTCCTTCCTAATGCAATATAATTTCTGCAACATGGCCTCCATTGCGAGTCTTGGTTAGGAGGAGAGATACAGCCGAAAAGAGGAAAAAGAGAGAGGAAACGAATCTTTCTCTAGTCAAACTGAATGCAGATATATTTTAGCAGATTTTTCCTGGCAGCAGGCACTGAGGAATATCGTGATTTCAAGAAAAACATTTCGGCACTGTCAATGATATATATGTATATATATATATATAATATATAATCTATATATGTATTTATATATATATATATATATATTATATATATGTATATATATATATATATATATATATATATATATATATATATATATATATATAATATATATATATATTATATATATAAATATGTATATATATTTTTATGTGTGCGTACATACAGAGAGAGGGAGAGAAAGAGAGATTACTTGAAAATAACTCATTCCAAAGATAGTGTGGCATTCAAAAATGCTAAGTCTATTATAACATCTGTCGGATGCAATATGAATTTTTACTTACAAATGTCTTCGATATTTAGTGCTCTACAAAATGACGTCTCTATGGAAAATATCATTGAAATATCATACATCCTATTAATTTTTTTTATATCTATCCTTCATCCTTCAAGCTTATCGCTAGAAGTGTTTCAAATTCTTACGAGAGGGATGCTAATTTTAATGACTCATTTTTGTATCTGTAGTTTCGTTAATAATTATGTCAGTGTTTGTCCCAGTTGCATCATCTATTTACTAAGGTGGAATCCACCATAATACATCATTTTGTTAATATTTTCATAAAAGTAAAAGCGGGACTGACGTTTTGCATGAAGCTAACGCCAATTTTGTATTCCTGAAATAAATACCGTTCAATTCTTATAAATAGTGTTGCATTTGTCTTTTCATAATAGCTTTCTCGTTTTCTCCACACTCAACACTTAAATGCCTGTCAAGAAACCTTTCACTCGCCTGGTACTAAATGAACGCGTCCATCATCCTGTGAAGTGGCTTTGTTCAACTTTCGACTGCTCTATACAGTAACTTATTCACCCTCGGGAACCAGTTCCCTAATAGTCGTTCAATAGTTCCTGACATCTTTCGGCGTATACTCTGTCAGTGATACTGAAATTTCTCTCTCTCTCTCTCTCTCTCTCTCTCTCTCTCTCTCTCTCTCTCCAGTAAGTGACCTTGGTCAAAGCAGAAAAAGTAATTACATGCGAAAATATTAACGAAGGGGGATTTATGCTTCGTTTTATTGTCTTGAAGGATAACGGGAAGGATTTTTAAATTATTCCATTTTCATCCCACCAGAGTATCCTTTTCTTTTGTAGAATTAACAGTTATTTATCTGACTTCTTCTATTATTATTATTATTATTATATTATTATTATTATTATTATTATTATTATTTTATTAAAAGTAATGGCTACTTCCGCAGCATTACACTTGTACAGATTCTTCTCTATTTTCCGAATAGCGGCTTTTTCCGTGCTACTTAGACGGCTAGTAGAGCGGCCTATAGAGGTCATGATCAATACAGAGTCTAAATTGGTGTATATATTTGAATTTTACAGATAAACTATGATACCATAGTTATCAAAGTCATTAATGATATATATATATGTCTCTCTCTCTCTTCTCTCTCTCTCTCTCTCTTTCTTAAAGCAAGCGAGCTTTCGTCTGGAGCTGCCAGACATCCTCGGGCTGGGAAGCTGAGGGTGGACTGATCTTGAAGCGGTGTCCATCCTCGTTTATATTTGGAGTTGACAGCAGGGGGTGGTCTGCCCCATGCTGATCTACTATTGGCTGGTGGCGGTAGGTCTTCGTTTTCATTGGTGGCTTGAACCGGGTCTCAAGCCACTTTCCACACGTTGATGGTTGCGATGCTGTAAGTCCTGCAGCCGCCTAGACCTCCTTAGCGGCGCGGTAACGTCGATGGGCGTTTCGCTACGCTGCGGGACGTCACGGCTAACTTGATTATGGTTGGCTGCAGGAGTATCTCGTTCGGGGACGTTGTCTTCCGTGGAGTTGTCGTGCTCGGTGGTGTCATTGTTGGTGGCAGGTCTTCTCATACTCGTAGGGAGGAGAAAATTCTCCTGCGTCGTATTTAGAGTAGGTTTCACTTGCTGGATGAGAAGCGCCTCCAGCAGGCGTAACCGACGGGCATCAGGGGCCTTCCCGATGATCTTCGTGTTTTGGATGATCACATCCCGGGAGATGGCCTCTTGATGTTTGGTGCGTGCGTGATTCTTGATAGCCCCCTCTTGGGCGTGGCAGGAGAGTCTCTTCGACAGGCGCATGGTAGTCATACCAACGTAGGCGCCGCTGCAACCGCGGACTGGGCATGTATATTGGTACACCACATGCGTCTGCTTCAGGGGGTCTCGTACCTGTGGAGAGGGGTTATTTTTCATAATAAGGTCGCGCGTCCTCCGATTCTGGTAGTAGATAATTAGGTCGATATTTTTGGTGTCGTCGGTCGGGGATACATTTTCAGAAATAATTTTCTTAACTGAGTCCTCTTCTTCACGGTAATGAGAACTCATGAAGGCTTTATAATACAGCTTGATATTATCCTGGGGGCGGGGTTGCGGGCTCTCACTACCGTACCATTTCTCCAGGGCTGTACGGACTTCTCTGCTTATTGATTTATTTGAATACCCGTTATTTTACGAGAATACTTGGGAGGCGGCGGTCGAGTTCCTGATGAGTGTCCTGCCAGGTCGAGCAGTGGGAGAGGGCTCTGACGAAGGCCCTGACAGTCGTGCTTTTGAATCTGGCGGGGCACTCGCTGTCACCATTGAGGCAAAGTCCTAGGTTGGTTTTCTTTGTGTAGACGGAAGTACGGAGGCCGTCTTCCGTCTTACTCACAAGGACGTCGAGGAAGGGGAGCCGATCGTCGGTGCTGTATTCAACCGTGTAATTCAGCACGCTGCACTGCTGAAATGCCTGACGGAGGGCTTCTACCTCATTCTCGGCGTCGACTTGAACAAAGATGTCGTCGATATATCGTCCATATCTGCGGGGTTGCTGCATCCTAGCGAAGACTCGTTCCTCCACGGTTCCCATGTAAAAGTTAGCGAAGAGTACCCCCAGTGGGGGAGCCATCGCTACGCCGTCCTTTTGGCGGTACATCTGGCCACGGTGGGTGGAGAAAGGGGCCTTCTTCGTACAGATCTCCAGCAGCGTACGGAGGAGGCTTCGGGTATGTTGAGGGGCGCCGTCGACTGACTCCTGTAGACACGCTCAAGGATGATGTCAATGGTTTCGTCGACAGGCACGTTCGTAAACAGGGACTCTACGTCCAGCGAGGCGATAATCCCGGTGCCAGGGGCGTCCTTGATGACTCTAGGAATTCCACTGACGACCGCAGGCTGTACCGACTCGGGACGTAGGGGGTCAAAACTTTGGTTAAGACGTTTGCCAAGGCGTAAGTAGGGGCGGGCGTCTGGCTGATGATCGGCCGGAGGGGGTTTCCTGGTTTGTGAGTTTTTATGTTACCATATAGATCACCCCAGGCTGTAGTCTCCTTGTATGGGGCGGGAGGTGGACAGCGTTTTTCGCAGCATTCACTACACTGATGACCCCGTTGGCCTCCCTCTTGATGTCGTCTGTCGGGTTTCTTGTCAGGCGCTCGATTATTATTATTATTATTATTATTATTATTATTATTATTATTATTATTTCAGGTTCTGGTCTCACTGTCATGTATATTACTTTGATCTTCATGCTCAGACTTCAGCGCTGACGTTTAAGTTAGTTGCCTTTGGTGTGACCTACCGGTGACCAAACCGCCGGTTTTTTTTTTCACCTTTCTTCCTCCCTTTTTGATAAAACCCCAACAAATGACTTTTTGTTAAAAAATTAATAGCATTTGTTCGTAAGCAATTCCGTTTCTTATAAATGTTATAACAGAACGTATGAAGTTCATAAACACCATGAAAAGAATCATATGAAAAAAAAGCCTCTTTTACTAAAAGGAGAAGCATACTCTGTCATCTTCTCCATTTCAGTGAATTTCAATCTTCCCAGGAAAGTATTTGCGGAGGATATAAAAGTCCAGAAGACAAACGACTGACCGAAACACAGACAGAGAGAAAACGCCAGCATAGGTACAACTTCAAATTTACTGGGCAATTGGAAAGGAAGGAATGACTATGCTTTACGTTCGTAGGTTTTCGTATATAATTTCTGTTTTAGAGGCGGGGGCCGCTGTTCCGACTAACTGTAAATCTGAGTTTAATTCTTAGTTGCGTTATCTGTAAAATTCATTTGGATTATTATTATTATTATTATTATTATTATTATTATTAATTTTATTATTATTATTATTATTATTTTATTATTATTATTATTATTATTATTATTCAGAAGATAAATCCTGGTGATATGAAATAAGCCCACAGGGGCCACTGACTTGAAATTCAAGCTTCCAAAGAATTTGGTGTTTCATTTGACAGAAGTAACTGGTGGTAATAAGTACAGAAAGAAGAGACCAATTATTATAAAAGAAAAAATAATAAAACAAAGTTAATAAAAAATAGGGAGGGAAAATGTAATTTCTTATTGTTATTATTCATTGCCATTGACAGGACATAAACAAACTTATGTGGATACATGGAAAGATTACAAGTAAGTATAAATATTTTTTTATTTTTTCATTAAGGTATGGTAGGCGTTACATTTTCATTGTAATATTAAATATATCATGTAACTGATGCTTGATAAAAACTGAGAGAGAGAGAGAGAGAGTGTAGGCGTTACATTTTCATTGTAATATTAAATATATCATGTAACTGATGCTTGGTAAAAACTGAGAATGAGAGAGAGAGAGAGAGAGAGAGAGAGAGAGAGAGAGAGAGAGAGAGAGAGAGAGAGAACTCCAATCTTGGGAAATGCTCTGCATCGATAAAATAATTACAGCGATTCTGAGTTGGTGATATTTATATGAATCCATCTGGAGGAGAATGCCCACTGTAAAACAAAGCGCAATAAATGTTTGAGAATATTTTTTTTTTTTTTTTTTTTTTGCTTCATCTCCAAAGTCCGCCAACGTAAAGGATATTACCCTCAAATGTTTTTATACAAACGTTTTTCCCTTCAGCATATTTTTTTTCCTCCTTTGCATACGAAGTCACTCTTTCATCTTCCTCAAAAAATGTCATTTTTTCACGGCATCCCTCCTCTCTTTAATGATACCTTGCTCAATCTGCCAGAGGTTGTCACAAGACATTATGTAATTTCTTGGCGTTGTCTTTAAAGGGGAAGGGATCGTTTACTGCTTTATTCAGCAACACAGAAGACGCGAATTATTCTCCTTTTTTATTTTGTGGAAAGATCATCTTCATTGCTCTCACGAGATACAGATTTTGCAAACGATGAAGTCAAATTATTGAGAGTTGTTATAAGATTAGGTTTTACCTGTTTTGCCGTTTTTCACTTCCTAAAAACTCATTTGCTTTATATGAATGTTATATCTGAATGGAAAATCATTTTAAAGTAAAACTATATTAATAAAATGTTCAGTTGTTCGTGGTACGGAATAACAACTCCAAGGCCAACTATAAACGGTCAGGAAAAGGTGATAACTGTCGAAATAACCAGTGGTTATCTCAACAGCAAATATCTAGCTCCTCGTTCATTCATTAATTCGTTGCTTCTATGAGACTTATCGTAGATGGTATTGTTGCCACTGGAGAATACAAGAGAGACGATTATACAAATGAATTATAGACAAATATTATTTTGATCCGTTGTCATTAGGGAAAAAAGCCAGACAGTCGACCACTCGTAATTATCAGATCTGATGCTTTTGATGTAATTCATGTAAATTTACTCTCGGATGAATTTAAGATTTAATTGACAGGGCTCAGCATAATATTATAATTCAGATAGATATATCAATGTTAATCATGTTATGTTAATGTCGTTACCTGAGGTCGGCCGTTACCTATGTTGGAAATAGTCATGTAGGTTACACACACACACACACATATGTGTGTATGTGTGTGTGCGCGCTAGAGTATCATCTTTAATCTACCTACATGACTATTATGCTTATGTTCTAGAATAAAGTTTATTTTTGTGGTTTGGAGTTTAATTCAGTTGCCTGCCCTAATTTTTGTGTGTATGAAGAATAGGTCTTCAGGTCGGCCAACGTTACCATGTTTAGGTTCAGAAGTGACACTTAACCTCTTAATATACATACATACACACACACACACACACATATATATATATATATATATATATATATATATATATATATATATATATATATATATATATATGTGTGTGTGTGTGTGTGTGTGTGTGTGTGTGTGTGGGTGTGTGTGTGTGTGTGTGTGTGTTAAGAGGTTAAGTTTCACTTCTGAACCTACACATGGTAACGTTGGCCGACCTGAAGACCTATTCTTCATACAAACAAAAATTAGGGCAGGCAACTGAATTAAACTCCAAACTACAAAAATAAACTTTATTCCAGAACATAAGCAATATTCTTTCTATCAGGAAAAATTGGATTAAACAAATCAAAAGACAGACCAAAATTAAACCCGGATAAACCTTATATAGAGGAAACGGATTATCCTCGGCAATACATGGAAAACAAAACCAATCCATATAGAAAATGAAAGATCTCCAATCGAACACTAAGATGTTCATTTCAACAAAACTAAAATGTCTCATAGTAAAACAGTCTCTTCACTCCCGTTACTCAGGGAGCAAACATTTTCCATGGGGCCAATACAAGTTCCTGTCAGAGTAAAAATAACTACAATGGCCATTATTTCCAGTCTCTCTCGCGGTCGCACCACGCCCCGTACGAGACAAGTTGGCAATGCAATGTAATTCTATAGCCACACCTCAAGCAAGGTAAAATACCATAGACAAACGTACAAATTCTCTCGATAAGACACTACACCCCTTAATACGGCGTCACTGACACGTAACGAATTCATAAAGGGGGAAAATTCCATGACGTCACCGATTATCTGACGGACAGGCGACAAAACAAGTAATAGAAACTGAAATTAGGTTTCATCTGGGAAAAATTCCATATAAATCTCATTTTTGCTGGAATGTGGAGGGATATGTGTATAGTATATAAAAAAATTGTCAGAGAGTGTCAGTGGTGGACAACATATTTTTTCGGCCTTCTTTATCACCACATTAAATGGCCAAAATAGATGCATTTTTTACCATTAAAATGGTTAAACGAAAAACACTTGGAATCCGCTAATTATATGAAAGTAAGCCATAGATGAACAAAAGTTGAAATCATAAAAACACATCCAATGTTTCGGTCCCAGTCTCAAAATATCTAATGGTTCGGTTTCTATGGCCGTTCAAAATTTGATTGATGTCGAATTTAATAATATTTCTTTCTCTCTGTATATGGAAAACTGTCATTCATAAGAAAGAAGTTCATAAAAGAAAAAAAGAAGCAGAATACAAAATACATCATATGAATGACTTTCTAAATTCATAACCTCAAATTTTATAGGAAATATTCCAATGAAAAACTGGTATTCATCGAAAAAAAAAAAAAAACAACAAGGAAAAAATGTAGCTTTCTTTATATAACTACAAAACGGTCATTCTTAGGAAAGACGGTCATAGAAGACAAAATATGTAGAATATCAAGATACATCCTGTAATGGTATTTTAATCTTCATACCACAAATTATATAGGAGATATTGCAATTAAAATTTGTCGTATTCATCGCAAAAAAAGGTAGGGGAGGGAATGTAGTGTTCCTTATGTAACTGCAAAACGGTGATTCATAAGAAAAAAGTTCATATAAGAAAAAAGATGCAGAAGATCAAAGTACATCATGTGATGTGACTTTAAACTTCATACCTCAAATTACGTAGGAGATATTGCAATTAAAATTTGTTGTATTCATCGCAAAAAAAGCAAGGGAAAGTAGTATTCCTTATGTAACTACAAACCGGCCATTCTTAGTAAAGTCATAGAAGAAAAAGGATGCAGAATATCAAACTACATCATGTAATGTGATTTTTAACTTCATACCTTAAATTATATAGGCAATATAGCAATGGAGTATTGTATCCATCGAAAAAAAGGAAAAAAAAATAGTGTTCTTTATGTAACTGCAAAACAGTCATTCTTAGGAATGAAGTTCATAGAAGAAAAAATATGTAGAATATCAAAATATACCAAATGATGTAACTTTTAACTTCATATCTCAAATTCTGTAGGAGATATTGTAATTTAAATTTCAAGTATCTCAAATTCATCGTAAGATATGAAAAATATTGCATTTTTTATGTAACTCACAAGTGGTCATTTATATATATATAAAAAGTTAATGGGATTAAAAAAAGTTTTTAGAATATCAAAATATATTATGAGGTATTTATTAATTTTATAACACTAATAATATTAGAGATATTGCAATTCATTTTCTGAGTATTTCTGTTTCATCATGAAATATCTAAACAGTAAGCAATTCATTCTATATCTAAACCAATTATTGAAAAAACTTAATATATACTAAATAAAATCCAGTTTTATCCTATATCTCTGAACCAAATCTTGTTTTAATCAATTTCAACACCTACCTTACGGTACAAAAGGCTAATCTATGAAAGAACAAAGATCCTGATATGGGTACTAGGTTGTTCCAATATTAAATATTTGTAATTTACTTAAGAAAAACTACAACTAATATTATCAAAACTAAATGAGATATCTTCACCTTCTCTGACAAGTTGCTGCTTCTCCATTTGAACAATTACCATCATAGGCCCCACTAGCTGTAACGCAAGAGAGCCCTTAATCACTTCTACAGCTGCATCTCATTTTTTGGCACTGGTTCTTACTTCGCCTGCAACTGCAACATACCGATTTCAGCAGTTCCCATCAGTGGCTTATATACTCTTACATGAAACGTTCTTTTTTAAAGAATGACCCAACTATTCATTAAGGAAACGACCTATGATAGACATCATTTTTATTTGTCAGCTGGTCAAAAAGAACCATATAACATTGAAGCAATACGAATATGTGGAAGATAGGAATTTCTGTTTAAGTATGTTTGGTCTGGCTGTGATAGTGTCCAAAATTCACAACGATATAAAAAAAAAACAGTCTATCATCAGTCATTCAGTAGTATAGAAATGTTGAGCTATTTTTTTAAGAAAAAGGCTTCATTAAGAGTATAAAAGTAACAGGGATTGGGACAATGAAAATTCTAAGTGCCTTAGAAAAGGAACGAAAGTCCAGATTTTTCCAACAAGCTCATACGGGTAAGATTGATAAAGAAATTCTACCACCAATAGGAGATGCTAGCATCCAAATGCTTAAGAGTGCACCTCCGATTCATACTCTGGAAAGAACTGCAAACTGAAGTTAATTTAAACCCAATTGGAGGTGGATTGGAACTTAACCGAAGTCATAAGTTAAGACCCAAGAGGCTTATTGGTAATATACGCCCTGATGAACTGCTGAAATCGTTATGTTGCAGTTGGAGGGAAAGTGAGATCCAGTGCCAAATAAAGAGACGCAGCTGTAGAAGAGATTGGGGGCTTTTTTGTTACAGCTTGAGGGGTCTACGATGGCCATTGTTCAAATGGAGAAGCAGCAATGATAAATGATGACTTGTCAGAGGAAGATGAAGATATCTCATTTAGTTTTGAAAATAATATTGGAACTGTAGTACCTATATCAGGGTCTTTGTTCTTTCATAGAGTGGCCATCTGTACCGTGAAGTAGGTGTTGAAATTGTTTAAAACAAAACTTGAAATATAGTATTCGCTTTACTAAGAGATATTAAGATAAAACTGGATTTAGTATTATCAATTTTTCTAAAGTTCTTCGTAGGCTATTTTGTTTAAATAAATTCCTTTTAATAAAGAATGAATTGCTTATTGTTTAGATATTTCATGTTGAAACTGAAGAACTTACAATGTTAATTGCAATATTTCCAATATTATTAGTGTTATGAAATTAATAATGACCTCATGTGATATATTATGATATTCTGAAACTTTTTTAACTCTATGAACTTTTATTTTCATAAATGACCATTTGTGAGTTACATAAAAAAGATTATATTTTTCGTATTATCTTATGATTAAATTGAGATACTTAAAACCTTAATTGCAGTATCTTCTATAGAATTTGAGATATGAAGTTAAAAGTTAAATCATATGGTATGTTTTGATATTCTGCATATTTTTTTCTTCTATGAACTTCATTCCTAAGAATGACCGTCTTACAGTTACATAAAAAAAAAAACCGATACATTTTGCCTCCTTTTTTGGCGATGAAATTAGGATACAACAAATTTCAGTTGCAATATCTCTTATGTAATTTGAGGTATGGAGTTAAAAGTCATTCATGTGATGTATTTTGATATTCTGCATCTTTTCTTCTTCTGTGGACTTCTTTCTTATGATTGACCGTTTTCCAGATACAGAGAGAAAGAAATATTATTAGATCTGACATCAATCAAATTTTGAACGGCCATAGCAACCGAACTATTAGATATTTTGAGACTGGGACCGAAACATTGGATGTGTTTTTATGATTTCAACTTTTTTGTTCATCTATGGCTTACTTTCATAGGTTAGTTCGGTTTCCAAATTTTTTTGTTTTTGTTTTAATTGTTTTTTATGGTAAAAAAATGCTTCTATTTTGGCCATTAATGTGTGGTAGAATAATGGAGGGCCGAAAAAATAATGTGTTGGGCCCACCCCATGAGAAAAACCTCTTAAATTTATTTTCGTGGATGCTAGCACATATCCCTCCCCATTCCCTTCCCGTAGAAATTTAGGTTATTTGGAATCATTTCACAGATTTCCAGCAGTTTGCCTTAATTTTATGTTACTATAAGAGTCACAATGAATTCACGGGTTGATCATGCTCAAAAGCTATGGATGAAGCCGGGTGGACGACCACTGAGTGTTGACTATTACCATTTCGAAGTGTGGCATCAACAAATAAACCGTTTCTACACGTTCACTTTTCGATCTCCGAACTGAGATTCAGCATACCAAAGTACTATTTCATCACCGGGCAGCGAATAGTCAACGAAATCGGTCTATGCACCTGTATACATGCTGAATATCTGCCCTATGTATTATATATATATATATATATAAATATATATATATATATTATATATATATATATATATATATATATATATATATAGATAATTACGCATTCATACATATGAATGTTCATCCCAGTATTTGTATTTTTATATCAGTCTTCGTCGCTTTCGAAACACAAAACGTTCTAACAGAAACGTGTAAAAATAGGTATTTCACTTCATTTCAATATTCCGTGGCTTTGGGGAAATTACTCACAAAAGGACGAAAATAAATAATAATAAAAAAAACTGGCCAAAATGGCTATTAAAAAAGTTGTGAATGACGGCAATGTAAACTTTTCCGACACCCTCCATGTTGCCCGTCTGAGGAAGTTTCTTTCAAACTTTCACTGCAATTTGAAGAGTTGCCGAATTAAGCGAGAGAGAGAGAGAGAGAGAGAGAGAGAGAGAGAGAGGCGCGGATGGGAGAGTGGTGGAGGAGAAGTAAGTAATTATCCTACTAAAAAAATTTTAGTTAATCAATTTGGAAATTAAACAAAATCGGAATATTTGTGGCTTTTTTTTCTTCGTTCTTATTTTTATTTTCCCTGCTTCTGCCTCTTCTCTGACTTGAGCCAATTATCCCTTTCGTTGTGTACCACTTATTCTTATTTAAATGCTGCATTCTTTTCCATATACAGTTTCTTTACTGGTTTATATATCCTTTTAATGAATTTCATGGCTACTCTTCTTTCTCTATTTACATAGTTCCTAAACTTTTTCTGATTGTATTTCATTCACCCATTCAGATTTTATCCAGTGTTGGAGGACAGGAGAAAATAGAAACTAATTCCAGCAGCATGCAATTCGCTTAAATTGTTCTTGAATAGGTTTTACATTTACGATCTGACTGACGCAATTTGTGACCAGTGACCTGAAATTCGTGCCGGAGTTTGCGGTGAAGTTTGAGGTGTGGTTCGAGATGAAGGGTGTCTCTGAATTTGGCTTGTAAAAAGAAATAAAGGTTGAAACTGAGGGAAGCCTTTGTGTGTGGTTACTTACTTCATACTGATTTGTTTTGGGGCATTTTCTTCAGGGCCAATGGACTATTTTGGTATTATCTTCTTTCTATTAAATTCTGCGACGCAGATATCAAAATACTTCTCAGATTATCTAATGAATATTATCATCAAAGCCGGATTTCTTTCATTTTCTTGGGTATGTTCCTTTTCTCTTATGCTAAGAAGTTACCCATCTCAACGTATATATTGAAGAATAATTAAATTTTCAGTTACCTAATTTAAAGCAGAACTATATGAAACTGTATTAAAAAAAATCGGAAGTCTCCTTGTTCGCTAAACTACCCTGTACTTATTAAATTGTCATTAATCCCCGTAATAAAGGAATAAAAGAAAATTTTCATTGTATAAACACTGGCAGACACCAACTTGTAAAAGTAACTCCGTACTATGAAAAGAGTATAAAAAAAACATTTCAAATTTATCTAAGGCTAACTACAAATGTGTATTTTCGGTGACGGTAATTTTTACCCATTTTGTCATTACCGGATAATATCCATATGTTTTTTTTTTTTCATATTAGTCGTTATTTTTCTTAGTGTTTAAAATCTGAGATTTTTCCGTTAGAGTAAAATTACATTCTCACCATCAAAATTTCTTTCTGCCCTTTGTGAAAAATAAAATGTGTTAAATACATGCTTGTCTTACCTCTTATATCTCTCAATAAGTCTGTCATTTTAGATAATTTGGTGTTTCATAATTTTGTATTTTATATTTTGTACTTTGTCTTCTTTAATTTCTAGCTTTGTACATAAATAATCACCATAGCTGCTTATTTAAAAAAAATTCAGGTATTGTATTCTTTATTTTGTATTCTGTAGTTCTGAATTCACACATAAATAAACATCCCATTTGGTGTTTTGTAAAGAAGAAATCCTTACAATAATTTGTTGTTTACTATTTCTGTATGTTATATTTTGTGTTTTCTAGTTCCTGTGTTATTACATAAACAAACATCACAGCCGTTCATTTGAAGAAAAAATCCTTACTTACAATAAGTATATTCTAAATGTAAATAGTATCATATTTTACGTTTTGTATTCTTTATCCTGCTGTCCTACATAAATTCGCATCTACAGCTGTTCCCTGTAGAGAAGCTGACGCATTCATCCTGCCAGGTGGTCCATTTGTTGGGGCCATCGATCTAAAATGGTTGGGGGGATGATTAAGGTCTAAGCCTAAATGAACTTTCCTTGTACCGAGGGTTTACGTTTACTTCTATTCTACTTGTTTATCCTTTTAGCGCTAAGCCTTTAGCACTATGGAGTAGTATTTGTTTCAATAGTAGGCTAAGTAGCACATGGACTATATTTTTTATTTCTTTCTTTGTAGTGATAATAATAATAATAATAATAATAATAATAAAATAATAATAATAATAATAATAATAATAATAATGATTATCGATACTCAAGTCAAAACTCAATGCCGGAAATATGATAAAAGCCATAAACACATGGGCAGTGCCAGTAATCAGATACAGCGCAGGAATAGTGGAATGGACGAAGGAAGAACTCCGCAGCATAGATCAGAAAATCAGGAAACATATGACAATACACAAAGCACTACACCCAAGAGCAAATACGGACAGACTATACATAACACGAAAGGAAGGAGGGAGAGGACTACAAAGTATAGAGGATTTCGTCAACATCGAGAACAGAGCCCTGGGGCAATATCTGAAAAAAAGTGAAGACGAGTGGCTAAAGAGTGCATGGGAAGAAGGACACATAAAAGTAGACGAAGACCCAGAAATATACAGAGACAGGAGAATGACAAACAGAACAGAGGACTGGCACAACAAACCAATGCACGGACAATACATGAGACAGATTAAGGAACTAGCCAGCGATGACTCGTGACAATGGCTACATAAGGGAGAGCTCAAGTAGGAAACTGAGGGAATGATAACAGCGGCACAAGATCAGGCGCTAAGAACCAGATATGTTCAAAGAACGATAGATGGAAATAACATGTCTCCCATATGTAGGAAGTGCAATACGAAAAATGAAACCATAAACCACATAGCAAGCGAATGTCCGGCACTTGCACAGAACCAGTACAAAAAGAGGCATGATTCAGTGGCAAAAGGCCTCCACTGGAGCCTGTGTAAGAAACACCAGCTACCTTGCAGTAATAAGTGGTACGAGCACCAACCTGAGGGAGTGATAGAAAACGATCAGGCAAAGATCCTCTGGGACTATGGTATCAGAACAGATAGGGTAATATGTCGAAATAGACCAGACGTGACGTTGATTGACAAAGTCAAGAAGAAAGTATCACTCATTGATGTCACAATACCATGGGACACCAGAGTTGAAGAGAAAGAGAAGGAAAAAATGGATAAGTATCAAGATCTGAAAATAGAAATAAGAAGGATATGGGATATGCCAGTGGAAATTGTACCCATAATCATAGGAGCACTAGGCACGATCCCAAAATCCCTGAAAAGGAATCTAGAAAAACTAGAGGCTGAAGTAGCTCCAAGACTCATGCAGAAGAGTGTGATCCTAGAAACGGCACACATAGTAAGAAAAGTGATGGACTCCTAAGGAGGCAGGTTGCAACCCGGAACCCCACACTATAAATACCACCCAGTAGATTTGGAGGACTGTGATAGAGAAAAAAAAATTATTATTATTATTATTATTATTATTATTATTATTATTATTATTATTATTATTATGGTATCAGCACAGGTAGGGTGATACCTGCAAATAGACCAGACGTGACGCTGATTGGCAAAATCAAGAAAAAAGTATCACTCATTGATGTCGCAATGCCATGGATAAGTATCAAGACCTGAAAATAGAAATAAGAAGGATATGGGATATGCCAGTGGAAATTGTACCCATAATCATAGGAACGCTAGGCACGATTCCAAGATCCCTGAGAAGGAATCTGGAAAAACGGGGCTGAAGTAGCTCCAGGACTCATGCCGAAAGAGTGTATCCATAGTAACGGCGCACATAGTAAGGGAAAGTGATGGACTCCTAAGAAGGCAGGATGCAACCTGGAAACCCCACGCTATAAATACCATCCAGTCGAATTGGAGACTGTGATAGACAAAGAAAAATTACAATAATAATAAATAATAATAATAATAATAATAATGATAATAATAATAATAATAATAATAATAATAATAATATTATTATTATTATTATTATTATTATTATTATTATTATTATTATTATTATTTAGAAAGTAAATCCACAGTAGTATGCCTGTTTGATTTTGTTATTTAAAATATATACAGCAGAAAGCGTTATATGACCTGTGTGTGGTCCTCCTTGTCATTCACTAGAATTACAAAAAGTTGACTACATACAAACTTTGTTTTTGAGTTATGTTTACAAAGTGACTCAAGATCCGAACCGCCACTTAGAAGATCTAGGCTGTTTGCCGTTAGAGAGAGACGGTATAACATGAAAATCCAACTGCCCCTCTCCTAACAACAACCTTATCTTATTTGCAAATATAAGTAAAAAGCAAAGTTTTAATGTAGTCAACGTTTTGTAATTTTAGTCAGATTGGCAAGGAAGACCGTGCAGGCCATCGAAAGCTTTCTGTTGTATACATTTTAAGTAACAAAATCAAACAGGCATACAGTTACTATGGATTTTATTATTATTATTATTATTATTATTATTATTATTATTATTATTATTATTATTATTATTATTATTATTATTATTTTCTAACAAGAGCACATCATCCTCATATAAGTTCAGCGAACCAAGGAAAGTAAATAATATCAAATGGCCATGTTTAAATCAGCAGTTCTAAAATGCTAGGATCACCCCATAACTTTCTTGTTTTAGTAATTTATCAAACCTTTTATTTAAAAAAAAAATGTGAAATCACCGTTTTATTTCATTATTTTGAAGACTGGATAAAGTACTATCTTTAAATTTTGTGTGGGTATTATTCAGTACAAAGTTTCCCATATAGTTTCATTTATTTATTTATTTATTTTCTGGACAAAAACAAATTAAACACGATGTACTAATTTTATAGTTGCTTAGTAAGATAAGATATATCATGCCAAGCAATAATATTATGTTTGGTGTTGTCAATATTATCTATTTATTTAAAATGGATAATATTGGCTACTATACAGATGGAGGCAAATACGCTTCTGCAATTCAAACAGGATAGGTGGGCAAAACGAAAAAGAGTTAGGATAAAACACAATTGCTCAGGAATAGAAACAGAGGATGAATGATCGTTTCACTAAATGAAATTGGTAAATTCTGAGATATTTTAAAAGGTCAGGAGTAAACTCAAGAACAGTGACAGGTAAGATGTTTATGGAAAAGCTATAAAAAATTGTTCATTACCAGTTTAATTATTAATGAAAGAATGGTAAATTTACCACCGAAGCCTATCCCGTTAATCTAATGCTTATTTATGATATTAATGATATAACAGTCGTATGAAATATGGATTATATATGCAAATCATTTCTATACATCATTTACTATCAATGTCAAACACACGTGCGAATACACGACATTTTATATATATATATATATATATATATATATATATATATATAATATATATATATAATATATATATACATATGTATATATATAATATATAATATATATATATATTATATATATATATATATATATATCATATGTATTATATATTAGATAGATTAATGATAATAATAAAGCCCAAGACAGGAAGAACATTCTTTTATTTTACGAGCTTTCGAGGTTTAAAAACCTCATCATCAGGCTGAATACACACACACACACGCACACACACACACACACACATATATATATATATATATATATATATATATATATATATATATATGTATATATATATACACATATATAATATATATATTTACATATACTATATATATATATATATTATATATATATATATATATATCTATATATATATATATATACCGAAGGCCAATACGCTTTTATAATAAAAGAAAATCATATGGACGAGAAAACACAGAGAAATATGCTTCTTTAAAAAAAATGACAATATGTTCTACGATACAGATGGCAAATACGCTTCTGTAATTCAAGAAGATTAGGTGGGCAAAACGCAAAAGAGTTGAGATAAAACATTATTGTTCAGGACTAGAAACATTCAGTGCCATGATGTTAAAACACCACATAGCAGCCGCTAAGCAAGAAGAGAAAGAAAAATTCAAGGAATTAAAAAAAAAAAAAAAAAAAAAGAATCTCATTCAATCATTCTATCTCGGGTGATTGGAAGGACTCGCTACGACAAGAAATTTACGAAAAACTTCGTAGAACTACAGAGGCCCTAAAAACGAAACTCGACAGAAAACTTAAAAGCATATTGATAGCAGTGATTGGAGTAATAGCGTTCATCATGCTGGTGTTGAAAACTTATCAAGTAAACAAATAAGTGAAAATGTTGTGAGTGCCCTTTGGATATGGTTTATCTTTCTCCATCTCGAATACACCCTCTGCTTTACCGATTGCGTCATCCCTAAGTAAACCGGCAAAATATTGTAATCTTCCTCAAAATCATGTGGACTTAATTAAAGGTATTGTTTATGGAGATGCCATTGTTAGTCATGAAAGTAACTTCCCTGCCCGTTATATGAACAGTTTGGTCGGTTTTAAAAAAGACAATACAATCGACATCACAAAAGCTGATAAGTGAAATAGTATCGTAATTTTAGATAAAGCCAACTATACATATGACGTATGCAAGTCCTACAGGATGATGATACGGCTTAAAAAAAACTAACAAAAAATCGCCATGAACAAGTCATAAAAAATTTCAGTAGCACAATGAAAATTTTTTTAAAGATTAAAAAGAACTACTAGGTCAATTATTGTCAGTCAAATTTCCCTCGGTACCTTACTTTGATTAGTGAAAGGCACAAAGAAAATAATACTATGCGTTCTATTATTAGTGCTGTTGGCTCGATATATAAACTTTCTAAATATATTGCCAAGCTCATGTCCCCGTTACTTGGAACTAGGTCAAATTTTCACATATATAATTCTCTAGGTTTACTTGATAAATTAAACAAAATCACTGTTTGCCCCACTGATAGATTCGTTAGTTTTGATGTTTGTTCTCTTTTTACTAAAATCTATATAGACTCTATTTTAGAGTATTTTAGTAACGAACTAATACATCATGAATTACTCTACCTGCAAATTATATTATTTCACTCACTAAGTTGTGCATTTCAGATTGCAAGTTTACATTCAAAGGTGATTTGTATCAACACATATTTGGTATGGCAATGGGCAACCCTTTGTCCCCACTCCTCTCAAACTTGTATGTGGAATTCTTTGAAAAACGCGATTTATCTAATATCATTTATATTCCTTTAAAGTGGTATAGATACGTTGATGATATTTTAGCTGTCTTGCCTGCTCGTATTGATGTAAATGATTTACTCTTTAATTTGAATAACTATGTACCATCAATAAGTTTAGTTTAGATTTAGAAAAAGACAATTGCCTCCCCTTCTTAGATGGTATTACGCATAGAAAACCATTCCAATGCAAATTCCGTATTTATGGGAACCAACCAACAAATTAACTTATGTCCATTACTTTCCGGCCACCATCTTAATATCAAAATATAAAAATTTTTTCCTCCATGTTTTTACGAACATTGCGCATTGTCAGTCCCTAATTTTTGGATCAAGAAATCAAATAAAGAGATATAGGGACAGATTTATGTTATCCGTCACATATATTAGATATTTCCTATAATAACCCACAGTTTTGTTTTATAGTAAAAGTAACATGAAGAAAGAAACTTCTATGAACATTTTTAGCTTGCCTTATTTTAGCATTTTTTGAAACCATAAAATCATTGTTAAAATATTTTAAGGTCAACCTTGATTTCTCCTATAATAGCACACTAAAAGGAATGCTAATAAGAAATGGCCCTAAGGAAACCTACATAATATATAAAATTCCATGTTTTCATTGCCCCTCTTTTTGCATCGGCCATTCTAGCAAAGAATTTAAAAGTAAGAATTAAACAGCATAAGTATTTTGTCAAAACTGGGCAAAATCAATGCAATATTCATTCATTTAAATGAAAATGGTCACAGGATAAATTGGACTTTGAGAATCTGCAGTTATGCAACTTACTTCTAAATGTAATTTTAACCTTAGTTCTGGCTTGTATTATTTGGAACTGGAACCTTGTACAAGTTAAATGTTTAAGATTGACATTAAAAATAAAAATCACTGCCTTAAATATTAGTTACCTTAAAACATTTTCTTTGTATCTGTAAGTTTAATGTGTTTTGTAAAAATGTTCACTTTGCGAGAAGACGAAAAAAATTTACAGTTTAGCAAAATGAGATTTATTGAATTTTATTTTATTTTATTTCATTTTTTTACTTTTTTGTGGTCAGTAACCACCCAGTATAATCGAAGTTTTTTTGTCCCTGCTTCTGAGCAGTTGGAATTAATCTTCTGTAAACCTCTTAAATTGTACCCCTGTTTTGAGTAGGTCTACTAATTCTCCAGGTTTGTTGGATTCCAGGTACTTATTTTCCTATATAATCCCTATCTGTCATTTAAACGAGCTTTCTTTGTAAAGTTACTTTCATATTTATATCAGTCTGCTTAGTAAAGGACAAGAAGTCGAAAGGCATTGCAGCGGCACTCCATTGCTTCACTTTCTTCGTGGATTTTGCCATTATGTATATATTCATCACGTTCCAAATATTGTGATTCAGTTCACACACACACACACATATTATTATCTATATATATATCTATATATATATACTATATATATATATATATATATATATATATATATATATAATATATATATATATATATCAATAGAGGTCCACAGTAATATCCTTGTTTATCTAGATATAATATGTTTGTTTATACAAAGCTTAAAGCTTTCGTCCATCCTCCTGTGGACTTGATCACTAAGCAAATCTTTGCTTAGTGATCAAGTCCACAGGAGGATGGACGAAACGCTTTAAGCTTTGTATAAACATATTATATCTAGATAAACAAGGATATTACTGTGGATCCCTCTATTGATTTCTTAGAAGCACGATACAGTGTTTTTATATTGCATATATATATATATATTATATATATATATATATATATATATATATATATATATTTGCCTGTATGTATGCGTGATGCATATTTAAAACTTAACTCTTATTATATATCCTTGTCTTAATGAGTTTCCTTCATGATTTCTATAACATCCAGCTCAGCTAAGGTTGAAATGTGTAGCACAATATACTTCAAATGTTTAATAGTCCTCACAGCGTGATCATCAATTTTAATGACCCTGTTAATACTACCATGAGGTGCGGGGGATGCGAGAAAATGACCAGCTGAATTAACCCTATAAATAACAATGGGAGAGAGAGGTAACAAACCCTGATTAAATATAAAATTTGGTATAACGTCAGCTGTTACACACCCACTTCTGATAAAATCGCTATACTTTCTATTCATTACCTGCGAACAGATGGACTTAATTATCCATGGCACTGTGTGATTAGGCAACCTACCTTGGTTTCATTCGCTTATTCTAGTTGACTGAGAATTGTAAAATAATATATTTTTTTAATTAATAAACAAACGACTGCAGATGAAATATCACACAAATTATTCTTGTTAACATATCGCAAAACGAAAATGAGAGACATAACAAACATAATATCTAAAAATAATATTAGATAACTATAAAAAAAAATATCATAGCATACATCTCATAAGCAAGAGGAAACGCATAGTAAAACCCTCCGTGTGTTATTGTGGCTGAATTGGCCTGAGAAATTACCATAGCATTGCTAGATAAATTAAAATTCTTTAAAGCAGTAAAAATTTTAAATGTAAGATATTATTTCTCACAAAATTACTATTGTTGAATCACGAGCATTTCAAATTCTAAGGCCATTTTTTTTAAAGTGCTTAATAAATTTTTTTTATTATTACTATAGTCTTATTTCTGTCTAGATTGAAACTGTTTCATACGGCACAAATTCAGAAACTTTCTCAGAAGTTCGATGTCATACAATTTTGTATAATCAAAATATATGTGTCATGAGTCTTTTGACGTCTTGTGTAATTAAGTCAGTGTAAATAGACCTTAAAGGTAACAACTAATATGGCGATATAAAAATTATTCAGCTCATGAAGAAGACTTATGTGTTTGAGTGCTTCATATAATATACATACATACATATATCTATATATATATATATATATATATATATATATATATATATATATATATCTATGATATTATATATATATATATATATATATGTATATATATATATATATATATATATATATATATATATATATATATATATATATATATATATATATATATATATATATACCAAAAACAGGGCCAGGCGACGGCCAGCAAGACACATCAGTGCGAGGGTGGAGGCCAGGGAAACCAATTAATTCCAACATATTGCTTTATTTCCGACTTTTCGTAATAATTACTTTATTACTCTTCAGGGATCTGTTGATAATGAATAAATTACTAAAAACGTTACTGTAAAAACTAAAATTTCATAAGAAAATTAAAATTCAATACATTTAAATTTCATAAGAAAATTAAAATTCAACACATTACATCTAAAAAAAAAAAAAAAAAAAAACATATACACACACACATACAAAAG
>NC_087205.1:35898337-35900837 GCF_015104395.2 Macrobrachium nipponense
CGTTGGTTCAGCCTTTGGCTATAGTGAAGCTCCAACAGGTGCATTTTACTTTATGTTGAACAGGTAAAGTCTAAATTCAAGTAAGTTGCACAAATTCCCAATTAAAGCATAAAAGCTGATGTTCTGCACTGCACACTGAAGAAAGTAATTATAGGCTTAGAAAAAAATAATTTCCACAGTGTTTTGCATTGTAACATCATAATGCTATCATTGGGAAAGCAATGTCCTATTTTCCCAGGATTCCACATCTGTCTATAGTGTATCCTCACCCATTTCAGAGTAACAAATGCCCTTTTTCGTATGTTTCAGTAAAATTATAAAAAAATATCCAAGGAATAATTGGCTTGGCTAGAAAGTTATAAATAAAACAATGAAGTTGCCTTAGTTCTACTTGAAGTCAATAATTTGGAAAACGAAATTCATTATGCACCATTCAACCATTTGAAAAACTTCATGATATAGATGTTTACTCTATGAACATTCATAAAAACTATCATTAAAAGCATTATCTCCCTACACCTTTGAGAAACAAAATGTTCATTTAGTGTTACAAATATCAAATGAATATATCGTTCAACCTTGACTAACTATTGGAAAAAATCACTCCCTTTTTATTCAGAATGCAAATGTCAAAATTTTACATTTGGTTGACAACCATGAATTTAAATGTCAAAGGGTAAATAATAGATAATTAAGCTACTCAAAAAGTAATGAAGGTTATAGTACAGAAAACAGAAAAATTAACAATATGGGTTTCTATTAACAATATGGGTTTCTACTAACGTTTCATTGAATAACTGTTGTTCAAGAAAGTAACTTTGTAGCCAAAGAGAAAGTTAGAAAATTTAAATACCAAATAATGACTGTATGTAAGAGAGAATTATTTCATTCACATACAGTAGAAAGAACCGTGTTTTTTTGTGATTTAAACTTATGCACTGCTGTTTGTTCTTTGGTAGACACTGTATAGTAACTAAACAAATTGTTTTGGTTCGGCATTTTATATTAATCTTATAACTTGTGTTTCGAGTAAGTATTATTTGGTGTACACTAATTAGTGTAGACAAGAAAATAGTAAGTAAATTAATAACTGGCAGACCAAAAATGATAAATTTTGGTGAGGGTTTGTTTACATTCCTTTCGTCTGGCAGCGTAGTTAGTGCTAGCAGCTCGGACTACCCATGCTTACGTCACAAAACATCGAACAGGCCTTCTATCTCGGTGGTCTTGAGAAAGTCCCCTTTCATATTTCCTATCCTTTCAGCTACTTATAATATGCTAATGGCAGTAGGTCTAGCCATACATGTGAAACTAATTTTAATTCATTTCTACTTAGACGAACTGAATAGCTACATAAAGATGAACCCAAGAAAACTTTAATGAAAGTAAGCCTTTCTTAATGCATTCGTCAGCTTTGACTCCCACAGCTTTCCAACAGGTCCGGATGAAACAGGATGATATGCATAGGTAGGTCTGAGTAAATTAAGTTAAGCCATTATGAAAAAGATAAGAAAAAAGGAGAACATTGCCTATACAAAAAGAATAAAAGGAATAATAAAAAAAACCCAGATTTATATAGATATTGTCGATTTTAAAATACTCATTCACTTTACGTATCCGAGAGAGTTTAATGCCGAAAATAAACTAAGCTTAATCAGGTGTGAACATCAGAAGTCAAATTTAGGCCCACTAAGTGTCTCATGCAAATTACTGTAGTATTGATCAAAGGACAAAATTAGTTTAATTACACATTGCTTTTAAAGAATATTGACAGCTTAATGTATTATTTATCGGCTGTAGAAGTACTGTACAATACGTTGGGTCAGGACTCGAGCGGCAGCAAAACCAGCTTCAAAATGCTTATGCTGTCACAAAGCTTAAGTTGAGAATAAAATTGAAATTCGTGGACTCATGGTTATATATTTTCCTTACTTTGCAAACTAATTAACGTTGATAAGTGGAATAAATCTACTCAGTTCTAATTCAATTTGTTTCAAGTATAACATCTTTGAATGGAAGTATTTTTATTGATAAGTAAAAAATCTGTCACCTGCATTTGGCAATATTTTCATAACGAACAATGAATTAGGAAACTACGCCAATAGTTCGTTGGCCAACTGTATGATACTTAAATGTCCTCGGGTACGAGACCGTAGTACCAAAGTAAGAGAGGAAGTGACACTAACTTGCAAAGCTACCTATTATGAAGTACAGGGCTCAAGTTTAAAAATTTTTTGAAAACAGTGAAGCTAAAATACAAGATTGATGCTTTATCATCACATCGATGCTTCAGACCATGGCTTGTTGCATGTTTATCTTTTAGCAAAATTAATTACTTCCCTTTAAACATTGAGTTTATATAAATATTAGTTACGAATTGCTATAAGATCAATTTGCCTTTTTCCTCACGTCTTTCATCCCAGTCTCAGATCTCGTATTGTTTTTCTTTTATTCGGCATCTGTACTGGCCGGACATGGCAGGTGCGGAGCCTGTGTAATG
>NC_087205.1:35908337-35925837 GCF_015104395.2 Macrobrachium nipponense
ATATATATATATATATATGTATATATATATATATATATATATATATATATATGTTACTGCACTACTGAAAGCGATAGCAATTTAGACATAGGGTACAACAGACTTTATTGGAAACCAATTGAAATGTTCAGCAGACAGTTGCGGGTGTCATGGAAAACCTTCAAGGTTTCAACGAATATTTACTTTAGGTGGATGAGCAACACCGCCAACGGAGGCGAACATTGTCAAGCCTTGGAGGCAAGAGCGCGAGTGCGCAAGTTAACCTAGCTGCTAATCGAGAGTTGTGATCGTGACATCAGAAGAATGTGAACATGTTTTTCTGGTCGAGCCCCACGCAGGGCGTGATCATGGAACCTTCTAGAACAATTTAATGAGTTCGTCTGTACGAACACCAGGGCTACTTAGGTGTGATATAATGGGACCACAGGCGAAGAGCAGCTATTCTAGATAAGAAACTGTTGAGTGATCCGTGGAGGGAGGCCCTAGAAACAGCACAGAAGAATCTGTTAAACAATTGAACATTTTACAGGTGGCCAGAAAGAAGCGGGCAGTGCAGTGAAAAGCATTTTCATTTCCTCCCATGTCTAATTATGCTTTTCAAATTTTTTTTTTGTTGTGCGTATCCATTTTTATTTTATTTCTGATAATGTGGTTTTCTTTCCTCGGATGATCGAATTGTCGCCAAACATAAAATGAATTCTGACTGACACTTTTATCTCTCAGTTTTTGGGAAAATAGAAATAGTGATTGAACCGATGGGTTTTTTATGTGTGGCATTTTAATTGAGATGATTATTACTAGGAGTGACAGTATTTTGTTTTTGGGAGTTCCAATTTATTTTCTTTTTTTTTCATGTTAGTTCTTTTGTGGAAACAAAGGCTCTATTTTTGTATCCCAGAGTTTGTTTTTAACCTTAATTTAATAACTTGATAAAGCTACAGATATTCGTGGCAACATATTGAAATAAATGTGCTTCTCAACTGTCAATTTCAACGGAATTATAAGATATGACTGTACATGAAGAGGAGACAGCGATGCGCATTTATCACAAAATCTGGTTGGCTGAGGGCCCAAAGACAAAGATAACCAAGTAGGAAGTCAAATGGAAACTCCAAGAGTTAACTTTACAGAGGTATATTTACATTTAACATTACTCTACGAAATTAAGGCGTCAATAACGGCGCATATGGGTCCCTTCCAGACCAACCTAACTGAAAGTTGCTTCTAGCAATGACCACGTGTCTGGGACACGGGTACGGATTTTTCAGGTAATATTCTGCCAGGCAAGGAAGGATATGCCCACACCACAGCAAGCCAGGGGCAGGGAAGACCTGCAAATACAGGATAAGTTGTAACACACGTCCGATCCTCACACTTGGAGGGAGCTAGGGGGACAATGGAGGTTATGCCTGAGGCACGTGAACTTCATGAGACAAAAATTATGTTCTCATACTTCCTCAGAGGGCAAAGGAATAAATAAGTTTTGGTAGGACATTACTGTAATGCAAGAGAGAAAAAGATTGTTAATACGAATCTATTCAAGGGAACCACAGCTCTCAAACTGGACTCTGATATCAAGGGGGGGGGGGGGGGGGGGGGGGGGGGGGGGGGGGGGGGGGGGGGGGGGGGGGGGGGGGGGGGGGGGGGGGGTGGGGGGGGGACAGATCTGTGGGACTGAATGTGGGTAGCAAAGGGGGACGAATCACACAGACATAAACACAGAAAAATGTGAAAATAGAACAGGTTTGGCTGCCGCACACTTTGCTCTTTACGGGAATCCTTGGGTTGCTTAGGCGTGATGATGGTTATAATGGTAGGACTTCTTCAAGAGGGTGTTGTAGGTTCAGGGACACAGGACAGAGTACATGGCCGGCTCGGCACAATGGCGGAGGAGGAAAGGGGGAAGGAAACGCATCTTAGACGTCTTGACTAATTCAGGGCTGGCGATCGAGTGAGGTCGCGCCCAGGTCAAAATTCCCCAGCTCTTAGACCTGGATGCTGTAGCTCCGCCCACACATGGCTTTTTCTCCCACAATTCCTGTAAAAATGCGAAGAGCGGCAGACAAAGGAAGTAATGTGTAAGCGAAGGGGAGAGAGAGGCTGACTTTATGCAGTGCGTTCGTTTACGAATGCATTTTATGTTATAAAAATGGCAAGGTTTGAGTACATATTCAAAATGATATATTTTCATCTATCAGGTGGTACAAAATACTTAATTTATGTACCATTATGAATTTGTGAATTCTTCATTGATTGAGAGGAAGACAGACAATACCAGCATTCGAACGATGCCTGCTTGGTAATGCCCGTAAATACAAGGGATTTATGAATAGATTTCTTATCAATATATTTTTAATTTCATAATTTTCAGTGGTACTGACACTCTCGATCTGTTACTATGCAAATATCTATGGTTGGAAACTAGTTAAGTATTATTGCATATTAAAGTTTTAAAACCAAGAAAATATGAAGCCGGAAACTGGAAGCCATAATTTGTTGAAAAGTGAGATAAATAACCACCTTTCTTTTGGAAGTATACCCTAATTAAAATCGGCTTTTCTTGAAAGGGCATAAATGATCACATTTATTCAAGCAAATATTTTTAATCGCGTATAACGAATCTAAAGCGCTAGTCGTATAATTTTCGAATCATGATAATATTTTGCGTTCATTTGCATCTCCCTAACGCCAGGCCATAGTTATTGATATTTAGCAGAGCCTTGCAGTTATCGGATTTCATTTGCATAAACTGACCATCAGTTTCTGTAAGTTGGGTCCGTGTAAGAGCTCTGTATGTCAATATTTTTCAAAGGGAAAAAAAAATTGGGTAAAGATATGTGTTCCCAAAGAATATATATATATATATTATATATATAATATATATATTATATTATAATAATATTATATGATGTGTTTGGTGTGTGTGTGTGGTGGTAAGTCGGGGTCTGGTGTAGAGCTCTGTATTGTCAAATATTTCAAAGAAAAAATTGGTAAGATTATGTGTTCCCAAAGGATATATATATATATATATAATTATTATTATATATTATATATATATATTATATAATATATATATATTATATTCCTACCAACATATCTTACCATTTTTCTTTGAATATTGACATACAGAGCTTTTACGCAGACCCGGACTTTACCAGAAACTGAGGTCAGTTTATTGCAAATGGAAATCCGATAACTGCAAGGCTCGCTAAATATCAATAACTATGCCTGGCGTTTAGGGGATGCATGAACGCAAAAATATATCATGATACCGAAAATTTATACGACTAGCGCTTTTAGATTTCGTTATAAGCGATTAAAAAATATTTTGCCTTGAATAAAGTGATTCATTTATGCCCTTTCCAATTTTAATTTTGAGAAGATTTTAATTATTATTACTTCAAATAAATTGGTTTTATATATATTATATGATCATATATAATTATATATTATATATATATATTATAATATAATGAGAGAGAGAGAAGCTAAAAATAGGTTGGTGATTTCGAGAAATCATTGAAAGAGAGAGAGAGAGAGTTACAACGAGTTACAAGGATTAGGATGTCTCAAAGACTTATCACTCCAATCCGAGGAGTGACAAGAAGTTCCCACAATGAGATGTGTTGTATCTCTTCACTCTAGTTTCCATACATTATTTCTTGTCTGGTTTTCGTTTAACGTGAATAGGTTACTGTCTACTTTGGTTATGCTTTTCAGTATTTTGAATGCTTCTATTAGTTATCCTCGCAATCGTCGTATTTCTAAGCCTTACATGTTCAGGCTCTCTAGTCGCGTTTCGTAACCTATTTGCCTGACGGATGGAATTAACTTTGTGACTCTTGCTTGTACCTCTTCTAATTTGTTTATGTCCTTTCTTAGTGTTGGTGACCAAAACTGTACTTCATATTCAAGATGAGGTCTAACTATTGATGTGTAGAGCTGCAGCACCGTTTCCTTGTTTGAACTGCCTTTTTAGGTATCACCAGTTTCTGTGCCTTCTTTTCAGCTTTTATGCACTGTTTTGTGGTTTTGAACCCCTTGGTAATAGTAACTCCAAGGTCCTCTTCTTGTTCTACACTATTTATGTCATTCCTAAGCAGCATGTAGCTGGCATGAGAGTTGTTTGTCCCTATTTATAACAGTTTACATTTATCTACATTAAAAGGCATTTGCTTTCTTTTTGACTACTCTCCTATTTTCTTTAGATAAATTCTTAAACTTTCTTCTGCCTCTGGGTCTGCAGCATTTACACCTAGTTTTGGTGTCGTCTGCAATTTGGGGCTATCTTGCCAGTTAATCCTACATTAATGTCATTAATATAATAAAAAAAACAAAAAGCGGGGCAAGGACAGAACCCTGAGAGAGAGAGAGAGAGAGAAGAGAGAGACGAGATCGAGAGAGAGAGAGAGGCATAGTAGGGGCGAAAAAGGTCGAACGAAGTTGCGAAAAAAAACCAGACGTCAAAAGAAATAGAAAACAAGATTCTCTAATGAGATCAGAGTCAGAGAAAAACTTTTATCATTAACGAACGCACTTTTTTTTATTTGGGAGTCATGCTCTTGATTATTGGCTATTTCACGGTCTTAGCTAAGACCTACTATTGAAAATATATCATATTTGTTGTACTCTAATGACAGAATCTAACGAACCCACTATTTACTTGGTAGTTTTTTTGTCAAATCTCTGAAACAGTAACAAATTTCCTGTTCATCTTAACCTTCAAGTAGGTTTGCCATCTCACTTTGGTTATTAGGTGAAAACGAATGTTCGAAGTCAATAAATATATTCCGAAAAGTTTTTGAAGGATATTTGGTAGAATTTGTTTGCAGAGGCATACACACACACACACACACACTCACACAAAACACGACACACACACACACACACACATATATATATTTTATATATATATATATATATATATATATATATATATGTGATATATATTTTTATATATATAAATAAATAAGAAAATGTCTGCTTGTTTGTTTGTTTGTGTGAAGGCAATACAAATCCATATTTCTGGACAGACTTTTGTGAGATTTTAAAAATAGTAAGTCAATATTAAACCAGGAAAGGTCATAGTGAAAACAGAACTCAAAATTGGACCTTTGGTTGGGTAAAGGAGCTTGTGGGAAAGGGGTGAAATGTAAAATTACCGAAAACAACATAGTTACCGAGGTCACTGAGAAGAATAGAAACACTTCCGATGCCCTTTAAGTTCAGCTTCCACAGGGTAATGGGTGAGGAGGAGGTTGGAAGGGGGTGACGTAAAAATTACAGAAAACGACAGATAGGAGGGGGTGGGAAAGAGGGTTATATGAAAAAATAACCAAAAAATGACAGATATTAATGTCTAATCAATAGTTTTTTAGGTCACTCAGATGAATAGTGACATTTTCAATTTTGCCCCTCAAGTCTAAGTTTAGCCCTGATAGGAATGGGACCATCAGAAGGGCGGGAGGAGGTGACATTTAAAAATAACTGAAAGCTACTAATATTAGAGTCTAAACCATAGTTTTTGAGGTTGGTGGGATAAATAGAAACTCTCCCAATGTCCTTTAAGTCCAACTTCAGTCCCGATAGGGATGGGGAAAGAAAGAGAGAGAAAAGAGAGAGAGAGAGAGAGAGTTATCGGTCGTCATTCAGAGATTACCTGGGCAGCGATGGCTTGGTCAGTTAGTAAATACATACATACACACACACACACACACACATATATCTATATATATATATAATATATATAATATATATATATATATATATAATATATATATATATATATATATATATATATATATATATATATATATATATATATATATATGTAAGTACGTTACTTACATGCATGAGATGTATGTGAAGCCCTCAGTTTAAGAAATCTTAAAAATATAAGTACAATATTTTTTTTCACTTCTTGTAAAAAGCAAGACCACCCACATCAGTTCATAGGAGCCATGTTACCCCTTCGTCATTAAAGATTTGACAACGCAGATTCTCCTACTTCGTTCCTCCCCTCAAAATCTGCCTCTCCACCAGCTAAATGGTCCCACCATTGTCATCTGTTTCCACCACCTGGTGCTGTTGTCCAAATTTTGAATTCCAGGCAAAACCACGACACACCCCGACAAAACCGGCGCCCAGATATGAAGAGACAAAGAAAGGAGGGAAATAAGATGGCTGGAGAAGCTCTCTTATCATCATTCACCTAGCAGACTCAATCATGTTCACGCCAGGGGTAATTTTCGCAGGTCACTCACACCCTCTCTTACTGTCAGGGGTCGAGACTTCTCTCTCCCCCTAAGCTCATTACCCTGAGCCTGGCTCTCTACTTCAAGACTCCGATTGTCAAAGAACAAGGTATAGTTTGGTTCTGAAATCTGTTCGATGCACAATTCTTTTCCTTTTTAATTTACTGTCTGCTCATAATATATAACAAATCCCCCATTGCATCTCCTTCAGAGAATAAATGAAGTGAAGAAATATTGGTGACTTGTAATTAAAAGTGTTCATTTAGTTTATCAGCTGGTGACAGTGTTAGGTTACTTATCCTCTCTGCCTTATGCAATTCCTCAGATACATTAATCGCGTTAAGATAGAGAATTACAATGCATACTTAATCTGCAGAATTAGGAGAATGCAAGAAGTTGTGTATCACATCTCACGTGTTTCTATGGTGCCAGGGTAACAACTATCCATTCCTAGTCCCAGGGTGGAAAAGAATGAAGAGCTGCTGATAACTATTATTTCATAATTGGTGATAACTGAACAAAAATTTTTATTCCTTCAAATTCTGGGTTCTTCGTAAAAGGCATTTACATTTTTTTCTGGGTTATTTTCATAGTGGCACAATTTGATTTGTTAATTAGTGTAACCTCAGTGCCACGGAACTAGTTCCCTCAGCCCCTCTGTGAAATTCTTCTGAGTGACATGAAAATAATCTTAGTTAAATGTAACTTGGCATTTCCCTTAAATCCATCAATTTTAATTCCCTTTTTTCTCCCTTTCCTCTTTTGTTACTTGCATGGCATCCAGTCTTGTCAGATGTCAGTTAATCTTAGAGTAAATTATAAACCCCACCATGCAGCCACGTACGTAACTATATATATATATATATATATATATATATATATATATATATATATATATATATATATATATATTGTAAAGGAATATTGATTTATTGAATGTAAAAATTGCATAAAAGGTTGAAAATTGATATTTGCATACAAAAAAAGTGTGTACACTAGACAACAGATGGCAGTAGCGCTTGGCGTAGGCGGTAGTCGCCAAGGATAATGTACCGAAAATATGATATTTGGTCCATGGATGTCTAGCGTGAGTCGGGTATATAAAGGCGGCCCAAAACGATGATTTTCGTTGGAGCTGAAACAAACAAGTGATTATAATAGTGTATCAAGTTTTGAGGAATATATGGTAATGTTATTGTTTATCCATTTGGACGTTTTCTTGTGTGATGTAACGTTGGTTGCCACTAACTTTTTGATGTTACAGTGAATTATATGTTGTGTTGATGTAAAGCTTTGTGACTTTGGGTATTATACTGTAAAATGCAGTGATTATGATGAGTAGTCTTGATGAAGTGCTGTATGGCGAGTCTTTGCTTTTTTGTGCAATGCGTCCGTAATTTGTTTAATGTTCTGTTGTGACTTTAATTTCCTTACTAATTGTTATTAAAGTAACATTTTAAGTTATAGTGGGTTGTCACTGTTTCCTGATATATTCTCCTCGTAAATCCTTACCATAGAGAGAGATTTTTTTTTTTTTATATTACATGGGGTCCCTGTTCGAACGAAACCCGAACGTATCCCTACTCAGTTTTTGCTCATTCTATCGAACGAAACTCGGAACATATCCATACTCAGTGTTTACTCATTCTATCGAACGAAACCCGAACGTTATCCTTATTAATTTGTTGCTTTATTCATGTCGAGCGTATTCGACCATAACTTGACGTATCCCTACTATTAATTGCTTTTCAGTACTTCCATGTACTTTAGAGAGGGGGGGAGAGTTGTGATAGTGTTAGTGCTGTAATATTTGTCTTGCTGTGTTATTTTGAGCAGGTTATTAAAGATGTTTGATTTGAAAGATTTCATACGTAGTCCTAGTGGTGAAAAGTTAGAAGGTATAACTAAAATAGACTGGATTGTTCTAGCTAGGTACTATAATGTAGAAGTATCAGAATCTGCAAGGAAGCAAGAAATCTCAAATAAAGTAAGTGAGGCGCTAATGACTTAAGGCATTTTGTCTGATAAGGAAGGGTTGTACTAATGAGTTGGGAAGGGCAAGAAACTGATAGCCAGCAAAGCGCAAGTGAGATAATACAGAGGGAAGTGCAAGTGAAGAGGAAGGTGCCAAAGCCGTACGTGGAAAAAACCAAGTCACGCAAGGTTAAACCAAAAAAGTCCAAAACTTGTTTATGAAGGGATGAGTGTTGAGCAGATGCAGATTCATTTGCAAATAGTTAGATTGGAGAATGAGAGAGCTGAAAGGAGAGTGAGAAGCTGTTGAACTTAAAGAAGTTAGAAAATGAGAGAGCTGAAAAGGTTTAGGAAGGTAGAAGCTGAAGCTGAGCAAAAGAAGTAGAAGCTGAAGTTTAAAACAAAAAAGAAGGTAGAGCTGAGAGTCCAGCCGAATACCTACCAAAATCTTTTAGAATAGACAATGCAGTAAAAAGTGTACCAATTTTTGTTGAAAATGAAGTGGATGCATTTTTTTTTACAATTTGAGAAAGTAGCAGAACAGCGTGAATGGCCGAGAACGTCATGGAGCACGTTATTTCAAACCATCCTTTCGAGGAAAGGCTAGGGAAGTATTTGCTGCCTTATCTTTAGATGATTCTAAGGATTATGAGAGAGTTAAATCTGAAGTTTTGAAAGCTTATGAATGGGTGCCAGAGAGGTATAGAGAGAAGTTCAGAAGCTGGATAAAAAGAGACAGTCGTACTCATATGGAGTATGCACGTGAACAACGCCTGTGGTATGATAGGTGGATGAATGCCCGAGAAGTTAATGGTGATTTCGGTAAACTTCAGGAACTTATTTTTGCTTGAGCAGTTCAAGATGGTATTAATCCACTTATTAAAACATATTTGGATGAACGTGATGTAGATAATGTGGATGAAGCCACTCAGATTGTCTGATAATTATGCATTGACCCATAAAGCTATATAATAACTGACGTCACTCCTAAAATTGGAAGGAGCAGAGTTTGGGAAGAGCAGCAAAATTACAAGGCACAAGGTAAGACTACGAGTTCACAGGTATCATCTCGTGGAGTCTTAATAAATCCTTTAATAGAGGTAGTAGAGGGCAAGTCAATATAGTTCTGGTCCTAGTGTTAGTGCTGGAAAAGCAGGATACAGTGTTAAATGATCAGTTTACCAATAGTTACCAAAATATAGGCGAAAATTTTAGAGATTTTGTATGTTTCAGTTGTGGCAACCAGGACACATCAGTAGGAGTTGTCCCACATCGCACAATAAACCGTCCGCCAATTCAAGTGGTAAATAAAGTTAAAGATAAACCTGTACATTTTAAGGATGATCATAAACCTGAAAATACCATTGGCATTGTTGAATCAACCACAAGCATGTGGTGACAGAGGTCCTTGTTTGTTTGCTTCTCCCCTTAGGCCAGGTAAGAGGTATTGTAACGATAGCATCGACAGTAATGATATATGTGATGTTGATGAAAATATAGGTTACAAAATAGGTAACAATTGATGTTCAAAATGTTAGTAATGTTGGTGTATTGAGAATATGTAAAAGGAAATGGAGTGAGACTACCTGAAGAGAAGTCCACATCCAAAGGTACTGAACTTGTATGACCCTTTTATGGGAGATGGTTGGTTACACCTCCCTTGTGTTGAAAAAGGAAAGTAAGGTGGTTAAGAGATACCGAAGCGGTACAGTCTGTAATGATAAGAAATATGTATGACCAGTGGAAGGATACTGGAGAGTATGTACTTCTGCGTGGGTTTGGACCTGAGTTTTCAGCTCCATTAGTAGAAGTAAGGTTAGAAACTCCGTTAATTTCGGGATATGTTAAAATTGCTTTGGTGAGAGAAATTCCCAGTGTCAGGAGTAGAGTTAATTCTTGGAAATTATGTATGTGGAGACAAAGTTTTTGGTAGCAGTAATCCATTTTGACAGAAAAACCCTTTAATTCTTCATTTATTACAGAAGTTGAATGTACATTTCCAAACTTATTTCCTGCTTGTGCAGTTACTACAAGAAGTAAGAGTGCCGAAGGAAAGGTAAATGATGACGACGGTTGGATTTACAAAACTTGTTTTAAAGATAGTCGTCCAAACACTACAAGTAAGTAAAGTCAGTACTCCTTTGCGAATGCTGAAAGTTAATAAGGAAGAATTTGTTAAATCTCAAATTGAAGATGATAATTTGAAGGTAATAAGAGATGCCCTTGTTGATATAAATGATATCGAGAAGGAAGGCAAGTGTTACTTTTTTAAGGATGGAATCCTAATGAGGAAGTTCAAGAGTAGAAATGTTAATGATGTTGTAGAACAAGTGGTCATTCCAAGTAGTTATAGGAATTTTGTTCTAGGTATTGCTCATGACTGTAGTTATTCTGGTCATTTAGGTATAAACAAAACTTATGAGAATTATTAAGGTATTTTTTTTTGGCCTAAGATGCGGAAAGATTGTAGTGAATATTGTAAAAATTGTGATTTATGTCAAAAAGTAGGTAAAGCTCAACATGACCCTAAGGTGATGCCATTACAACCCATTGAAGTTCCAGGAGAACCCTTTGAGAAACTGGTTTTTGGATTGTGTAGGACCTCTGCCTAGGTCTAGCAAAGGTAACGAGTATTTGCTGACAATTATGTGTAGTGCTACCAGATTTCCAGAGGCTATTCCTTTTAAGAACAGTGAGTGCTGATAAGATAATTGAAGCGCTTAACAAGTTCTTCTCGCTGGTAGGTTTGCCAAAAGAAGTTCAAACCGACCAAGGAACCAACTTTACGTCTAGAAAGTTTACCTCATTTTTAGCTTGTCAGAATATTAAGCATTGTTTATCGTCTCCTTATCACCCACAGAGCCAAGGAGTGGTCGAACGATTTCATCGAACCTTCAAAACCATGCTTTGCACGTACTGTTGTGAAAATGAAAAGGAATGGGATGTCTACATACCAATGTTGCTATTTGCCGTTCGTGATAGCGTACATTCATCGTTGGGTTATTCTCCTTTTCAGTTAGTATATGTCCATTAGGTAAGGTCACCCATGGAGGTGATAAAGAATCAGTTGATTTCAGATGAGAAGGATTCTAGCACGTTACAAGAAATGAAGGAAAAAATAAAGAAAATATGGAAAGTAGCACATGAAAATCTTAAAGTAGTACAAGAAGAGATGAAAAGAAACTACGACAAAAAGCCTGCAAAACGTGAACTCGACATAGGAGATAAGGTTCTAGTGTATCTCCCTACAGCTGGTAAGGTTTTTTTAACCAGAAGTATATAGGACCTTGCACGGTGAAGGAAAAAGTAAGTGATGTTAATTATCGAATTCATTTCCTACAGGACGGAGGAAAAGTTAAAACTTTCCATATTAACAAATTAAAGAAGTATAACGAATCCAGTGGGAGTGTTGTCAATTGCAAAAGAGGATGATGAAAAAGACGTTGAAGAAGAAATTGAACTTCGATTAAAAAATACAGATTATTTGAGTGATGATGAAAAATTTAGGAAGTTATGTATTCATTTATCTGATGAACAGCAGCATGATTTTAAAGTGCTAATTCAGAACTTTTCAGATGTAGCCTACCCATTAACAGAGTTGCTGAAAAAGGATGTGAAGTTTGTGTGGTCAAAGGAATGTGACGATGCCTTCAATAAACTTAGCTCCATGTTAATGTCTAAGCCAGTGCTGAAATCCCCAGACTTTAATCTACCATTCAAGTTACAGGTAGACTCCAGTGAAGTAGGAGCTGGCAGTGTATTATTACAGGAACATAATGGTGTTTTTACACCCTGTGTCTTACTTTTCAAAGAAATATAATAGCCACCAGTTAAATTACAGTATTGTTGAAAAAGAAGCGCTTTGATTTAATTTTGAGTTTAATGCACTTTGAGATATACTTGCTTAACAGTAACTTTGAAGTAGATGTATATACTGATAATAACCCGTTTAACCTTTATTAATAAATGTAAGCACAACAATAAGAAGAATTTTAAGATGGTTTTTATTTTTTTGCACCATTCAAACTGAATATTCACCATATAGCAGGCAAAGAAAATGTCATTGCAGATTCTCTCTCTAGATCTGTTGATTACTTAAAGGAAAGTGCTTGTTACCAACGACGTGGCAGTCTCCGATAGTTGCTGAAGGGAAGTAGCTAATGTTTAAGACTGTAAGAGTGAAAATTCAGCATGGACTGAGGAGAGAGCCGCTGAGTTAAAAGGGGGGGGGGGGGGAATGTAAAGGATTGATTTATTGAATGTAAAATTGCAATAAAAGGTTGAAAATTGATATTTGCATACAAAAAAAGTGTGTACACTAGACAACAGATGGCAGTAGCGCTTGGCGTAGGCGGTAGTCGCCAAGGATAATGTACCGAAAATATGATATTTGGTCCATGGATGTCTAGCGTGAGTGCGGGTATATAAAGGCCCAACCCAAAACGATGATTTTCGTTGGAGCTGAAACAAACATGTGATTATAATAGTGTATCAAGTTTTGAGGAATATATGGTAATGTATTGTTTATCCATTTGGACGTTTTCTTGTGTGATGTAACGTTGGTTGCCACTAACTTTTTGATGTTACAGTGAATTATATGTTGTGTTGATGTAAGCTTTGTGACTTGGGTATTATACTGTAAAATGCAGTGATTAGTGATGAGTAGTCTTGATGAAGTGCTGTATGGCGAGTCTTTGCTTTGTGCAATGCGTCCGTAATTTGTTTAATGTTCTGTTTGTGACTTTAATTTCCTTACTAATTGTTATTAAAGTACATTTTAAGTTATAGTGGGTTGTCACTGTTTCCTGATATATTCTCCTCGTAAATCCTTACCATAGAGAGAGATTTTTTTTTTTTTATATTACAATATATATTATATATATATATATATTATATATATATATATATATATTATATATATATACATAGATATATATTACAACACTGTGGAAGGTTATAAAAATATCTATTATGTGGGAAACGAATATTCTGACAGTAAATGTGTTTTGAGAAATTTTCAAGTTATATTTGGTATAAATTGTTCACAGAGGCAGATACACACATTATATATATATATATATATATATATATATATATATATATATATATATATATGTGTGTGTGTGTGTATGTGTGTGTGTGATATATGTGTGTGTGTGTGTGTGTGTATCTGTGCCTGTGAACATTCAAAATATCACTTAGAAATTTCTCGAAACACTATTCGTTTCCACATAGTAAATACGATATACCCTTCCCCCAGTGGTATTTTTCTTATCTGAGATCAAATTAGTACCTCGTAGCCAGTAGCAGGGAGTTCCTCCTCTCTCTCTCTCGCTCTAAGGTGTGGAAATCAAATGCTAGATTTACAAAACTAGAATTTATTAGCAAGTTTAACAACGAATAGATTAAAAGGAAATTATAGAAAATGGATATTAAATTAAACCCATTAGCATTCCCCGAATCAAAGTAATTAATTGTTATAACATGCGTGACATGAATCGATTAATTGCTCTCTCCTCCACCGTGTCTCAATCCAAATCTTCATTTCTCTTAAGTCTGCTTGTCATGGTAATCGCTTTATAGTGAAGAATATATATTAAGGAAAGGAAAATGCATCTTTTTTAGAGTAGGTCTGCAGAAGGAGGCATTCGCTCACGCGTGTTGGAGGCGTCTGTTCTCATGATTGTTTCGAGAATACTCAAAACGCCGTATATTATGATGTAACTTTTTGTCTGGATCCTTCTAAAAAGTTCTTTTCGGAAGACGATGACGTTCGTCGGTCAAGCTCCGCCCCCAGATCGTCCGTATATATATATATATTATATTATATATATATATATATAATATATATATATATATATATATATATATATATATATATATATATATATTATATATATTTATATATATATATATATATTATATATATATATATGCCCTGAGGAAGTCGAAAATGAAATCAGATCATCAGAGAGAGAAAGAGAAGAAGGAAGAGACGAAGGAATAAGAGAGGAAGAGGACGCACGAGAGAGTGTGAACTGGGAAACGAGTTAAGTTAAGTCGCGATAGCCGGGGAGAGAGAGAGATCCGACGTTGAGCAACCTTTCATAGAAGAAACGTCCTACAAGTGGTTTTGAGGAGGAACCCGCCCTTTGAGCATCGAGACTAGACATATCTTTCTGCACTACGTAGTCAAGAAGCCGTCTGAAGTTCCTGCAGTCTCCTTTTGTGAAGCCGTTGCTTTGAGCACTGATTTTCGACAGCTGCAAACCTGGCCAGTAAGTATTTCATTAGCCCACTTTCCCCAGTTCACATATTGTAAGATTTTATTTTTGTTATGTAAATAGGAGAAACCATTCTGCATTCATCTTTGTTAGTATGCTTGTCAATAAATTTTTGTTCTGTTTGTGTTTCTTTCTATATTCGTATCCCAAGTTTTAACTGTTGGTGTTGAATCCTTTTTGTTTATTATAATAAAGAACCTGTAGCGGACCTCGGTGTCCATAACATTATTGGCGACTTTGCTTGGGTATTCGGCACCGTAACAGTGAGACAGGGAGAATATAGAAGAACCAGAATGAGTGAGATGGTGAAAGAGTTTATTGAGTCTGGTAAGCTTCTACGTCTAGAGGGGAATGATCTCCATGAGTATGTTGAGAGGAAAGAAAGAGAAAAGTATGAGAGAGATGAAAGAGCAGCTGAGAGAGAAGCAATGAGAATTCAGCAAGAAAGAGAAATGCAGCAACAAGAAAGAGAGAAAGAACGTAAGCATGAGTTAGAAATTGCTCGTTTAAGAAGTACCGTAAGAAATTTAGAAATTTGAGAAAGGACAAGAATATTACTTATGTAGAATACGGTAAGAAGTTAGAAAGGTTGTTTTTTGATTGGTTAACTTCTGCTAAGGTTGATGAATTTGATGGTTTAAAGAACTTAGTATTGTTAGAAAACTTCAAAGATAACGTATCCCTTGAGATTAAGCTTTACATAGAAGATAGGCGAGAAGTATCTTTTGCAGGAGCAACTAGGTTAGCAGACGAATATTGTTTGACTCATAATTTGAGTGTTAGTAAGAAGCGAAATGATCCTTCGTCTGGTAGAGTACAAAGCGGTAAAGGTTTCATCTCTAGTAATAGCAATGCGAGTAAAAGTGACTATTACTGTCATGCATGCGGAAAACCTGGTCATATGTCTAAGGTTTGTAAGAATTAAATGGCATCTAGTGGCTCAGAATTAACTTATTTCCGATGTAATGAGGAAGGGCATTTAGCGAGAAATTGTGCAGCAGAAAGGAAGGATGTTAAGAAACAGTGTCTCTTAGTTAACCTTTCGTCAAGTAGGGATGATGTGATGAGTGAAACTAGGAAATTTGTTTTGGTGAATTTCTGTGAGAAGGTGTAGTTTCCTCTCTTGGAGGAGGAGATTCGAGAGAAGTAGTCTTGCTTCGAGACACAGGAGCTGTTGTCTCACTAATTAGGAGAGAGAGTGTGGCAAACAGGGCAGAAATCAATTTCGAAGAAAAAGTCATGTTAGGTGGATTTCCGAACACTTGTGTTCTTTGTCCTTTGTTGAAGTTAAACTTAGAAAGTCAGGTAGTGTCAGGAGAAGTGAAACTAGCAGTTGTTGACAATTTGCCCGCTGATGGCATTGACATTATTGTCAGTAATGACTTAGCTTTATCCAAGAATGTGAACCCTGTTGTGAGTGAGATTTCAGTGCCTGAAATGGTAGTAACATAGTTTGTTCGTGGATTCGAATGAGTGTGATGGAGGTGGCGAGGTTGATCTTGGCGTGAATGTGGCTGAGAGACCTGACTCTATCGGTGTTGACAGTGATAGCCAAGCAGAAGGTGTAGCTGTCGAGAGTAGCGTAGTCGATGTAGTGGAATCAAGTAACAGTTACTGTGATGAATTAAGCACTAACCTTTTGACTTAGGATGAGTTAGTTAAGTTGTAGAGAGAGGATGAGACACTAACCCGAATTTTTTAATGTGAGCTGGATGATGATCTCGATAATGTGTGTAAGGAAACGTTTTGTTTAAAAGACGAAGTTTTGTGTCTTTATGTTTGTCCTAAGTCAGGTAGTAAAGAGGAAATCACCAAACAATTAGTGGTTCCCAGGAAGCTTCGCGAACTAGTTTTGAAGTTAGCACATGATGAGCAAGGACATTTGGGAGTAAATAAAACTTTCAGGTGTATTAACAGGCGTATTTTTTTGCCTAAAAATGAGAAGTGACGTGAAGAGGTATGTTTTAAGCTGTCATGAATGCCAATTGCCAGAAAACCGAATCAAGTAATTCCCAGAGCTCCATTGCGTAATATTCCTTCAGTAGGCGAACCTTTTGAGAATGTAGTTATCGATATGGTCAGACTTTGCCTAGAAGTAAGGGAGGAAGTATATATCTGTTGACATTCATTGATAGACTAACTCGCTATCCAGAGGCGATACCCATAAGAAGCTGTAACGCAAGGACCATAGTTAAACGATTTTTCTAAGTTTGGTCTGCCTCATACTATACAGAGTGATAATGGGAGTAATTTTGTATCCAAATATTTCAGGGATAGGATGAAAGAGTTAGGCATTAAACTCGCAACTTCCACACCTTATCACCCCGAATCACAAGGCATCGTGGAGCGGGTTCACCAAATATTAAAGAGTTGTTTATGAAAATTGTGTAATAACTTTGAAGATGACTGGGAAGAAAAGTTACCTTTTGTTCTGTTAGCTTTACGGTTGGCACCTAAGGACACTACAGGATTTAGTCCTTTCAAGTTGGTTTTCGGTCACACCGCTAAAGGTCCTTTGGAAATGTTGAAATGTAATTTAATGCTTAAAGAGGGTAGAGAAGATTACATAACTAATCTGGAGTATTATAAAAAACAATTTAATAGATGCTTGGCAACTAGCAAAGGGGAACGAGAGTGAAAGTCAAGGGGAAAGTAAAAGGAAACATGATCTTAGAGCGAAGGAGAGAAGTTTCTGTTGGAGATAAAGTTTTAGTATCAGTCCAGAAAGAAGGTCCCTCCTTATCTTATAAGTTTGAAGGTCCTTCTTCAATTAATTTTAGAGAAGAGGGGAACTCTAAATGATTTAATCAATATGGGTAAGTGTAGAGCAAAGTGATGAATGTTAAACTTGCTCAAGTTAATTATAACGCTGCCCCCTCCGTGCCGTGGCCACCGCCCATGCCCATAGTAATGGTGTCACTGAGAGAAATTAGTTTTGAGAAAAACTTGGAGGTGCTTAAGAATTTCCAAGTTTTTAATCATAGTTCA
>NC_087205.1:35930837-35932350 GCF_015104395.2 Macrobrachium nipponense
CATTGGCCAAAGTAGGACCGAGAGGGTTTCCCATTGCTACACACCTTTTTGTTTATATACATTTGTGTTAAACATAAAATAACATTCAGACGCAGCTAATGTGAGCAGTTTGTGTAACTGTTGTTTATTAAAATTATGGATACTGTTGGAGTCATTAAACAAGTTGTTGATGCATATATCAATGGTTTCTGCTAAAGGAAAATTAGTAAATAAAGATTTAACATCGAAACTTACAAGAACACAATTACCTAGTTCTAGATCACAAATTTCTTTGGCAAAAGTAAATGAATCTTTAACTGTATACTGATTGCATGTTACAGGAGCTAAAATAGGAACAAGAAACTTTGACAATCGGTAGTTGAAAGTACCTATAGCTGACATGATTGGTCCTTGTGCACCTTGGGGAGGCCATAGAGCACTCCAGGTTTAGATCCAGATATAAATAGATCTAGAACACCCTCAGACTTCAACTTTCTTAAGAGCCTGTTAATACTTCTTCCTTATTGAGTAACTTTAAAAGAATGTCGTCTTTAACTAATTCAAATTTAGTGTGGTCGTCAAGGATAAATTGCATCTTACTTAAATATTCATCTTTATTTAAAAGAATATTGCTTCCTTTCCTTTTTTTTCTTTTTTTATGCTTGTGCATTACTCTTGTTTTTATTATATATGCAATGTAACTTTTGTGTAACATTACTTAATTTCTAATGATCGATTGTAATTTAGTGATTTTTTCTTTTTTTTCTTTCTGTGTTTTTGTATAGACCTGATGAAACCGGTAGTAATAACAAAATAAAGGATGTTTTATGTACAAGAGCTGGTTTTACTGTTTCTATCAAGACTTCGTTTTCCCAAGGGATAGATCAGTTGCAGATGTATATACATACATATATATATATATATATATATATATATATATATATATATCTATATATATATATATATATATATATATATATCATATATATATATATATATATATATATATATATATATATATATATATACTATATATATATATATGCATGTATGTGTGTGTATGGTTTACAAAAACTTGGTAAGAAACAATCAGGTATTTAAGAGAGTCCTATATTTTATAGTTTTGCCATCATGAAGAGACCTCTGTCGTGACGTTTAGATCTACCCTGTTGCTAGTTTTACAAAACAACAACTTTACAAGTGTGTGACAGACGTTTGCATATCTTGGAAACAAACCCTGAGGCTATAGTTATAAAATTATAGGGGTTGTTTTTCTCATTTCCAGGTACTTTACTCTCCTTCCTATTCCGCCCTGCTTAGGATTTTGTCTTTAGTCCAATTCTTCTCCACAACCTATGAACGATAAGATATTTTTTCTAATTTTTTACAAAGATTACCGTTCTATGTTTAACCCATATGATGTTTTTGTTCTTCCAACGAAGCAATAGAGATAGAGAGATAGACAGACAGACAAAGAGAGAGAGAGAGAGAGAGAGAGAGAGAGAGAGAGAGAGAGAGGGAGATTTGTTTGTAT
>NC_087205.1:35932850-35942850 GCF_015104395.2 Macrobrachium nipponense
TTCTGTTGTAAAGCGTGTGTTGTTTTACTTCATTGAGAAAGAAGTGCTTTACAAGATATGTGATAGTCACTAGTCATTTTGATTAACAGTAGACACACACACATATTATAATATATATATATATATATATATATATATATATATATATACATATATATATATATATATATATAATATATATATATATATATATATATATATATATATATATATGCTCTCATTTTCCTGTCCTCATGTCATAGTATAATTATACTAAGGTTAGACGAAACTCGTTTTCTACCAAAATACAAGTTTATTCCCAAACTTAACATAACACACACACAAAAAAAAAAAAAATGAGAAGAGAAGGGTAAGGACTGTCCTTAACTCTTAGTAAATAAGCAAATGAAAAATCAATCTCTCAGACCAAAAATACATTCTTACACTAATCATTTTCAGTACTCCCAAAAAAACAATGTCAAAAGTCTGTCATGGCCGAAGTATAGATACATATCAAAAGTTCCCTCATCATGTGACCTATAACAAATCCATCTGGGGGAAAAAGAAAGGTCCCTTTTTGAAAAAATAGAGCATAAAGACATAAATGCATAAATGAGACAACTCATCAGCCAACACATCCCAAATATGGTAAAACAGAGACAGTGCATAAGGAAAAATAGTCAATAATAAAATGTCAAATAAAAGCAACAGAGTATACAATTCCCTCAGTGTCGAATCGGGCACTTAAAAAGAAAAAAAAACACTCTCACCTTTACTGGCTAAAGTCTATGGCCTTCCCCCAATTCAGAATGTTTCACCAATTCAAGTTACTGCCAGTCTAATTAATCTTCACCTGGAATTCCATAATATGACTTCCTAAGCACCACCTTTAGAGGCACAGTCATGAACATACTCATTGTTCTAGAACATTGTTTCGCCACTCGCTGTGACGTAAAAATCCAGTGACATGATCCAGGTCAACAGAGTCAACACTCGCGGCTGGTGAGCTACCTTGATTTCCAAGACCCAATATACTTGTCCGTTCTTCGCGAGAGCTACCGTTTATAAAACAACCTGGTATGCGCTGACAAGTATTCCTCTCGCCCCAAGATTTCTCAAAGACACCAACACCGTCGGACACTCCATCAGGTATCATATAACGTGCATTACAGTGCTCCATATATCATCTACTAATTGCTCTATAGGAGCTGTCAACATTTATACACGCATGAAAGACACAACATCTTGAGTGGTAAAATTTAAACAAAAGCTAAATATACCTTCTCTTCTAAAGGAAGTTAGCACAAAAAAATCACTTTACTAATTGGTTTAAAGTACGAAATTCACTATAGCTTAAGAAAGATGCTGCAGTTTTATTTAATATTCTTTTAGCCGCTAAGTCTTAAAATATTAAAACCGTTTTCCACTTGCGAACATCCTGCATAACTAACATTATGTATGAACTGCTACCGCTAAAAACCTACTATGGTTTTCTTATTCATTTCTTAGAAAGATAATGTAAAAGATGTTATATAAACTTCTCACCAAAAGAAAAGATAATATAACTCTTTTTCTGGTCTTCATAAATATACTGCAGAAATATCATATCAACACCTAACAAAAAAGCAGCTAAAATCCTTCCTTCATTGAGAGGGTTAATGTAAAAGATATTCAGTTTAACTACTTACTGAAAATCTTAAAACCTTTTCCTTTACAGGAAAGGAATTTTGGAAATAGTTTATTATTTGTTAGACCAAAAACTAATTTAAATTTTACTTTCTAGGAAGAGTATAATGATATGAAAGGTTTTGATAGGGCACTGATACATGTGATATCTTTTAATAGGGCTCAGAGAAAAAAGCTTATATTTTTAGTGCATTATTTCTGTGCTCCATTTTAAAAATGTATTACAACCTTGCGTAAAGAATCGATTTTTAACCTAAAGAAAAATGCTAATGACATAAACGTTTTTCACTGGGCCGGAAAAATATATAATTTTATAAATGCAATACCTCTAAACGATTTCATTTTCATCCTCTGTAACTAATGGATATTCTGTGAGTCTTGAAGAAACTTACTCTCTAAAACCACTGGATTGGGTCATCCTTTAAATTCATGAATGCTAGCGGACATATGAATCAATTGATAAAGTTGTTGATATTTTCATTAAGAGTTTGCATTTTATCTATTATATTTAAACATAATTTTACTTTATTATATTGCATTTCAAAATTGATTTTTCTATTTTATTTATATTTTTCATTTATCTATATCTTTTAACACTGGAACTTTCAGAGAGCAAGTAAGCTTCTAAAGAATAAAGTAGCCATATGTAGGAAAAAATAGCAGATAAGACTAAAACCACTCACAAAAAAAACATACTAATCAGTAACGAAGCCAAACGACCGCAACAACAATTACTCATCTACTTTTTTTTCTGAGTAAAACGCAATATCAGTCTCACATTCCCTTTCTTTAACTTTTTTTTACTTTTGTTTATGTAGACTATGCGTGATTAAAGGCTTAAAGTTGCCCGTCCCTTCGGCGTCTTCACGTAGACCTAAAGTCAACACTCAGAACAGCAACAATAGCAATTTAGCAATAGTAATAGCAATGTATGACTATTAGCCTCGACAGCAAACATTGGCAACGATTACATGGTATCGTTGAACACACACACACACACACACACAGATTCTCTTTCATAGTAAGTGCTCTACTACTCCATAATAATTACAGCGATTGTAAGATTATGTTTACGAGAGAATTTCCTGCATGGTCGGTATTCTGTACGTTAAAAGAATAATCTTTTTTGTGTTGGGTTTCTACATAATAGCTGAAAAGCAGCTGATATTTTATCTTTCATACATTTTAAAATACATTTTTATTTTTATGTTGTCAAAGAAAAAGAATGCACCCTTTCAGAGTATTCTGTATAGTTAGAGAGAGAGAGAGAGAGAGAGAGAGAGAGAGAGAGAGAGAGAAATGATGTACTTAAGAATTCCATGACCAACCTGGCGCTTCACGGGAAAACTGTGAATGACTACTGATAAACACACACACACACACACTCTCTCTCTCTCTATCTCCTGCTAAGATTGTTGCTTCAGTTACATTGCCCAGCATTTTTGACATTTTACATTTCACCACTTATCACCCATATTCTATTGGGGCTGAAGTTGAACTTGAAGGACACCAGAAGTATCTCTTTTCATCCCAGCGATCTCAAAAACTATGGATTAGACCAGTGGTCCCCAACCTTTCGAAAGCTGTGGGCCACATAATTAATTGAAAATGAAATTGAGGGCGCTATCATATATATATATATATATATATATATATATATATATATATATATATATATATATATATATATATATAAGCTAAATTGCCAAGGGCAAAGGAAATCTTTGTCTCAAATGAGGAGTTCAGTAAATGTTTTCATAATAAGGTGAAGTTATGGATGTTTCAGGTGTCTTAAAGGACTCTTACATCACTTTCCTACACTTGAGAAAAGCTTAACATCAAAGGTTCTGAGTTTCCTGTTACTACTGCACACGCAAATCAGCTCAACATGATTTTGGGTGAGTTCAAAAGGAGGTTTGTAGAATTCAGTAGTGTTTTACCAGCTATCACATTCCTATCTAACCATTTTTGTACCAGCGATGTTACCGACCCGGCATTTCATCTTGGGCCTATTTTCAAACTAAACGTCAGTAACCTGGAGATGAAAATGATTACTTTGCAAACTGACGTGCAACTGGAATTCAATTTCCACTACTGAAAGAAGTATATCAAAACCTACAATGATGTTTCGGTTCGACGTACCTGTGTCAATCAAAAGTTTCGACAATGAATATATATATATATATATATATATATATATATATATATTATATATATATATATATATATATATATATATGTATATATATATATATAGATAGATAGATAGGTAGATAGATAGATAGATAGATAGATAGGTAGATAGATAGATAGATAGATAGATATATGGAATACAGAGAGAGAGAGAGAGAGAGAGAGAGAGAGAGAGAGAGAGTGAAAATAATCTTTACAAACCTAAAGTGAAGGGTGGCATGTACATACACATAAATTTAAATGTTAATGATTCTAGTTACATTTCAGTATGTTTAGTATTTTATAATATTTTTACCTTCGGAAATTTGAATGAGAAGGCTGGTTCTGCCTTGTTTCGGGTAACTTGGATATCTAAGGGATATAGTTAGTAATTGCCATTCCCATGCAGTCATTCAGGTGACTCAGTGAAATATGACCTATACTTGGATTCTAAGATTTTCCTTGTCGAAACTCTTGATTGACACAGGTACATCGAACCAAAGCATCATTGTAGTTTTTTATATACTTCTTTCAGTAGTGGAAATTGCATTCCAGTTGCACGTCATTTCCATCTCCAGGTCACTGACGTTCTGTTTGAAAATAGGCCCAAGATGAAATGCCGTGTCGGTAACATCGCTGGTAAAAAAAGGGTTAGATAGGAATGTGATATCTGGTAAAACACTACTGAATTCTGCAAACCTCCTTTTGAACTCGCCCAAAATCATGTTGAGCTGATTTGCGTGTGTAGTAGTAACAGGAAACTCAAAACCTTTGATGTTAAGCTTTTCTCAAGTGTAGGGAAGTGAAGTAAGAGTCCTTTAGAGACCTGAGACATCCATAACTTCACTTTATCATGAAAGCATTCATTGATCTCATCATTTGAGACAAAGATTTCATTTGCCCTTGCAATTTTAGCACATTCAGTTTAGAAGTCATGCCTGTTAAAAATGCAATGTCAGCTAGCCATTTTGGATCATCAAGTTCTTCATATGAATCCCCTCTTTGTTGTACAAAGCCCTGGATTTCGGGAATTAGATGTTCAAATCAAAATTTTGAGAACATTTCCTCTACTTAACCAACGCACTTGCGTGAACAAATACTGAGCATCGACTTCTTCTAGAAGAAATTTAAATAACCTGTGTTGAAGAGCTCTAGCACGAATAGAATTCATTACTTTTACAACCACCTTCATTACATGCTCATAGTTAACAACTTTCGAACAAATAACTTGCTGGTGTATAATGCAGTGGTAGCTAATGAACTGAGTGAATGAAGCGTCATTTTTGCATAGTGTCACAAAGCCAATATTGGCACCTATCATTGATGGAGCCCTATCTGTTTCATACTGTCATCAGAAAAAACCATGTGCACAATTACACTTAATTGGGCTGTGTCCAAAACGTCCGTAGATTCATCGAACTGCAAGCTGAAATACGTACATTCCTTAATGTCTGCTTTCATATGATTAAACACATTTCCCGACATCTTATCTATCCTATGTGTGCCTGTGTTCCCACACAACAGCATGGATTTGATTGCATTTATGGTATTAGTCTTATTCTTGAAAATTTCAAACAAAGTTTCAGACGCTACAAGCCAACACTCCTTCAACATTTCACTTTCCTCGAATGATTTCTTCTGTTTTCGCAAGAACATGGGCAACATTAAATGCAGCAACGGTCCGCTGCCTGCCAGACAGTTAGTTAGCATCATAACTCTTGTGAAGTGTTACAAAATGCCTCTCTACATTGCATTTCTTAGATACAGCAACAGCTGCACGACAAATTTAGCACCTACATTTGGCTTTGATAATGGCGAAAAAATAAGACTCTTCCCATTCATCGTGAAAAGCGTAAAAATGACTTCTTTTCTTTGAACTTGAAACTATTCTTGTTCTTTAATTGAAAATGAAATTAGCGTGGATTTTCTTGAAACGCCGTCTTCAATTTGCAAAGGAACAGAAATAGCACAGAACGCTACTAAAAGAGAAAAATCCCAACTGAACTCATCGAGTCATGATATGCTAGAGCAGGTGGACGACTGAATTTATCGGTTTGGAAGGTGGCTACCATACACGTCCTGGACAAACATATTTCACACCATTGCAACAACACTTCAACGATTAGTAATCATCAGTTGCACATTCTTCAAATTTCTGAATCCATGCGGCTACCCATGTATCAATCTCTCTCTCTCTCTCTCTCTCTCTCTCTCTCTCAAACCGTGATTAAAAATTTTAGATTTTTTTTGTGCTCATAATGAATAAAGGAAGAGATACCAAATAATTTTACAATTTTCATTTGAACCTACAGGTTGGGGACCACCGGATTAGTCACTAATATTCATCATTTTTATATCTTATTTTTTACCACTTCTCACAGCCTGTCCCCTTATCAAGGCTGAACTTGGATTTCAAGGGCATAGGGAGTGTCATTATTCATCTCAGCAACTTAAAAAATTATAGGTTAGACACTAATATCTGTAGTTTTCGGTTCTTATTAGATGTCACCCCATTCCCACCCCTTTCTCACCCCACTTTCTATAGGGGATAAACTTGGACTTAAAGGGCATTGGAAGTGTCACTATTCATCTCAGCGACCTTAAAAACTATAAATTACACACTAACATTTGTCATTTCTGGCTGTTTTTACATGTCATCCCCCGCCCACCCTTTCTCACCCCCTTTCTATCAGGGCTAAACTTACCTGGACTTAAAGGGCATCGCAAGTGTCATTATCCACCTCAGGAACCACAAAAACTATGGATTAAACACTAATATCTGTCATTTGTGGATTTTTACTTGTCACCCCTTCACACCCACTTCTCACCCCTCCCCCTTCCAATCCGGGCTGAACAATGAATTAGAGGTGCATCTGAAGCATCACCACTCATCTCAGCAACCTCAGAAAATGGATTAAACACCAGTTGTTGTTTTCAGTTATTTTTATTTTCATCCTTTTCCATCCCCCTTCCTCACACATCCCGCTTTGGTGCCAGTGATTTCTTACCCCACAGTATTCTTTTCCCGATGCTAGGTTATATATATATACTAAGTTTGGTTTTAAATTGCTCAATGTGTGTAAAAGTGTATGTAGCACAAACACACACACACACACACACACACACACACACACACACACACACACAACACAACACACACATATATATATATATATATATATATATATATATATATATATATATATATATATATATATAAACATATGTTACGGCCATTTTGCAAAATTGGTCATTTTACAAAATGGCCGGCCATTATGCAAAAGGACCAAATTCGTGGTCATTTTGCAAAATGACCTAAATTTCTCAACATTTTGCAAAATGACCAAGATTTTGGTCAGTTTACAAAATAAACAGTATTATTGTTGGCCCGTTTACAAAAATCGCCCATACAGCAAGTAGCCAGATGGAAAAAAAGCTTGTCATTCACTTCTGCAAATCATCTTTTAATATTGTTCATTACTGGTTCACTACTCGTTTCCCACTACGGATATTTCTACTGTATAATTGTCGATCATTCACTTATGATCCCCCCCCCCCCTCCCATCTCTCTCTCCACAATAGTAATGTGAGCTGACTGGTGACACTGTTGTCTGTAAGGCACTGCTGAAAGCCAGGAGAAGACGACCAACTTCTGTAAATCATCTCTTATAATATTGGTTCATTTACTGGTTCATTTACTTGTTTCCCACTACGGGTAATTGTACTGTATAATTGTGATCCTTCACTTATTATCCCCCCCCCCCCCCTCTCCCACCCCCCTCTCTCTCTCTCCACAATAGTAATGGGAGCTGACTGGTGACACTGTTGTCTGTAAGGCACTGCTGAAAGCCAGGAGAAGACGACCAACGTAGTACTTTGTGTGCATTCAACTAGTTACTTGCTAAAACTTTATACGTTTTGATGTATTTGAAAGTTCTATTTTCTGAAAATTAATAAAATTAGTTATGTTCACTACGTTTTATCATTCCCTCGCTTTTTTTTCCATCTGGCTGCTTGCGTTATGGACATTTTGTATACTGACCAACGATAATTTTGTAAACTGACCAAAATCTTGGTCGTTTTGCAAAATGTTGAGAAATTTAGGTCATTTTGCAAAATGACCACGGATTTGGTCCTTTTGCAAAATGGCCGGCCATTTTGTAAAAAGACCAATTTTGCAAAATGGCCGTAACATATGTATATATATATATGCTTAAAAAATCACAGTAGATGCACGTGACTTCATTAAGTAAGCGAATACCACAGGAAAATGATAGGCAGAAATCCTAGCTCTTTCATTTCTACTAAGACATTGTCAAGGAACGAATGAAATACAGTTGGAAAGAAAGTTATCGGGTAAACAAAAAGATCAAGAATACCAGATGGTTAATTGTCAAAAGGGTAAAAATCAAAGAGATAATACAGGAGTACTGGATATCACACGGTCACAAACTTAAACATAGATTTAACCCTAACAGAAACTAAAGTGCATCCATATAATCCAAAACATGTAAAAACTTAATATATTTATTTTGTTGCTTATATTTATCTACAACTTTTTTCATTATGAAGGTATCGAGTTTAAATAACCCAAGACTTAAATTTAGAACATTTCCATTACCTGACTTGATGAAACAAGATTCAGTGATATTCCTTTTAACTGTGTCGTTACATGGGATTAAGGCTCTTGCTTGACTCCAGTTAATGGGATGATCTAAATCTCTCATATATACGGATAATGCATTCAATATTTGTCCAGTTCTCACAGAATATTGGTGCTTTTTGAGTCGATGTGAAAGAGATTTACCGGTTTGTCCGTAAGATACTTTATCACACTTTTTGCAAGGAATTTCATATATGCAGCCGGGAAGATCTTTAAGAGAATTTCTTATTACTAAACTCTTGACATTAATATTACTGGAAACAACATTTATGTTATAAAGCTTTAAAATTCTAGAACTTTCTAAAAACCTTTCATCATAGGGTAATTTTAGAATGTTATGCTTACTAAATTCAAGTTTGTCATTAGTTAAATAAAATGTTTTTCTAGCTCTTTTCCATGCCACAACGACAAGAGTCCTTGGGTATTCGAGTTTCAAGGCAGCATCATAAATAGTTTTAATCTCAGCATCAATAAACTGCGGGCTACAGACACGTAAAGCCCTTAGGAACATCCCAGAAAAAACAGAGAATTTAACATTTTGATGGTGATTGGAGTAGTAATGAATAATAAGTTAAAAATTCCACACCTGGACAGGATTAAGACGGTGACCCAGACTCTCAGACAACCTAACCCTTTTGCATTTACCTGCCAATATAACTTAGCCAAATCCCTAATTAACGTCCAACAAAAGACATCCCTCAAGGAGACAGGAGTTTACGAAATCCCATGCCTGGACTGTGACTAATCTTACATCGGTTTTACAGGAAAATCACTTCCCCAGAGCTTAATGCAACATAAATGGTCAGTTAGGTATGGACAACAGAACTCGGGTATTTTCAACCATATAAATGAACATAATCACAAAATAAACTGGGATTGGTCACATATAATTTATAGCAGCAACTGTCGGTACAAAACTCAGATGATAGAATCGGCCTTGATTAAACAGATGAAGTTTTCCTTCAACCAACACTTAAGGGGATTAAAGAAGAATTATCAGTGAGAGTGGCCTAAACTGGCTTAATTATGGATGAATCTCTTTGTATAAATACCACCTTTTCTGTAACTTTTCTTATTCATCTACCTGAAGAGAGAGACAACAGTCTCTGAAATATAGTATTTTCTCTCTGTATCCTAACGTCTTTATGGGCTCCTTTTATTATATGGAATTCTGTTGTAACAGATCATTTTTACCAAGAGCAATTTAGCCAGATGCCACGGTTCCGAAATTCAACGCGATTTTCAGCCCGTTCACTAAATTCCCGATTAAAATCAGAAGAGTGGGGAAAGAAGTGACAGAGAGAATATCAGACGTTGGAGGTTATATATATATATATTATATATATATATATATATATATATATATATATATATATATGTGTGTGTGTGTGTGTGTGTATTATACATATATATATATATATATATATATATATATATATATATATATATATATATATATATATATATATATAAACTCCAACGTCTGATATTCTCTCTGTC
>NC_087205.1:35945350-35952850 GCF_015104395.2 Macrobrachium nipponense
CTTTATCCATTATGGCAGATGAAAAGAAGAGAAAGAGACACATCATTTGAAATACGAAATGGTTATTATAGACATGTTGAAATATGAATAATGAATACCATTTCAATCATAAACTTCACATGAAATATTTTTGTACACAAATAGCAAAATACAAGATCTTTCTTCAGTGAACTACTAAACATTTCAAGCCCGTTGTCGCATAGGTTTTCTTCAATAGGCTGTATCTTCACGGCATTTTAGCGCAGCATGTGTTAGATCCTTCCGTAATTTTGGGCAATGTAATGAAATACCAGAATTTATTAATTATGGTAATTTACTCTTAAACTTTTTCATTTTCCTCAACATTCGGTGTAGATATCCAGACACCTGACATTGGTTTAGCTAAAGAGTTAGGAAAGACGTCAGTTTCGACTAACATGGGAACATGAATGGCCAAGTTATTGTTACTAAGGTGGCAGACATCGTTACTTTACCATAGCTTCCTGAGCCATCGGTCCTGGTAATTGACATGTGCCATACCATACCTGCTGAGAGAGCATAGTCATTCTCCCACATCTGCAATATCGTATAACCACAGCTGATCAACTGCCACCCCATTCTCATGGTAATGAAGCATGCAGGATATATTATATATAAATGCCATACAAATGCCTATACAAAAGATCATTCATAGGAGTAGTTATTGTCGGTCATTCAAAAAGTAAAAAAGCCATACTGTAGAATTCTCTTTCATTCATAAGTTTAGGACCGAGAGAAACGAGTGGGCAGGCCTTCTTTCCTAATTCTTTAGCAAAGCCAAGGACAGGTGCTCGTATATCTACAACGAATGTTGAGGAAATTGAAAAAGTTCGAGAGTAAATTGTCTTATTCAATAAAATCTGGTACTTCATTACATTGGCCAAAATTACCGGAGGGTCTAAAACATTCTGTGCCAAATTATCAAGATACAGCTGACAAATAAAAAAAAAATCAAGAAAACCTAAGCGACGACGGGCTTGGAATGGTTAGTGCTTGAAAATAAACTCTGCCAGTCCGTAAAAATAAACAAGTTATTAATTTTTCATCACACTAATTTACTTAAGCTGGGATAAATTAATGATATGTATATGCAAACCAGAAAAAATAAGTTAATTTTTACATAAGATTCATAAACTTAAAAGTTTATGCCTCTGTTAAATTGTGAAACGCCATAGAAAACTTAACGATAGATAGATAGATAGATAGATAAAAACAGATGGCTAGATAGAGTATTATGAATTTTAATCACAAGGTTTAAACGAGAATCACTCTCATTTAAAACGCCTTGCTACTGCCCTAAATCTTACGAATTCATCGGTTCTTTACGCTTTAGTAAGTCCTCCAATTCACCTGTAACTTTTATTTTCATCTCCATTTAACCTCCATAAACTTTCTTTCTCTCTAGCAGTGTTATAGAAAAAAAAAGCCGACTTGCTTTTCCCTAAAGGCGACCACACACACATGCGCACACACACACACACACACACACACACACACACACACACACACACACATATATATATATATATATATATATATATATATATATATATATATATATATATATATATATATATATATATATGGGACAACGTAAGAGACTAGCTCCCAGGTAGGAAGCTCTGATTCTGATCCTCCGGGAAAAACGAATTATTCCCACGGGCAAAATTCTTTTTCCACTAACCGTAACTTGTTGATTTATTGCCAGCTACACTGACGCTCGCAGGATTTGATAAGTTTGGTATAAGGAAGTAAAGTAGTCAGTACGCCGGTTTGCCTATGAAATCGGTTTTTATTTCATTCAAAAATTGACTATCATTGTATATTTCTTGTGACGTCATTCATAAGCATCCATCTGGACTCTCATCTTTAAAGACTCTACAAAATATGTCCAATGTTGAATTAAGGTGAGAACAATGGAAGGGACTGTGGACAGTTAAAGGGCAAATTTACTTACGAATAACTAAATAGTCTAGTTCAGATCAGTTTAATTATAGAATAACTCTAAAAATAACAATAATTATAAGTTAATCATAATTCACTGAACGATCAAAATCAACGATGATTCTTTTTATTTTAAAGATTCACTTATAAATATTCTATTTTCGGATTCTCTTTAATGAAGATTATCCTGTATTTCATGCAACTCTATCTCCTTTGTTTCCCTTCCCTGTTCGTTCGGGCAATACGTTAGTTCCCTGTCTCTAATTCGTTGTTATTGAGTTTTCCTTCTGGTCATTTATTTCCCTGTTCTAATTCCTAAACTAATTCTGTTTTCATTACTTTTGCTGCAACCTGATCTCTCAAGTTTGCGTGTGTGTATAAATCTTCCTGCTCTTCTCTCTCCTCTTCTCTCTCTCTCATCTCCTCCTCCTCTCCTCCCTCTCTCTTCTCTCCGCTCTCGTCTCTCCAATCTCGTCCAATCGATCTCTCACGTATGTGTGTGTATTCTCTCTGTCTACATCTCTCCTCTTCCCCTATCGCTCTCTTTTACTCCTTCACTGTTGATAATTTACGCACAATATCATGGGTTTGTGTAAACATTACAACTTGTAAAAAGTTGTCCCGTTTTTTTTATCCAGTTTGTGAAGGCTGACTAAACTTTCTGGATTCTTGGACGAAGAAACTATAATAGCACCATCCCACTGGAAGAGAAAAAAGAAGAGGAAATTGAATGGGAAAAGATTGAGCTTTGGAAACGCAATGGTGGTGTTATATAATATATATATATATATATATATATATATATATATATATATATATAATATATATATATATATATATATATTATATACACACATAAGAGCACCATAGCTTTTGATCAGTTATTGCTAAACAATTGTTTCACTTTTTGTTCCTTACGCTGAGTAACATCACGTCTAATATAATCGCAAAGAAGCCTTTTCATATTATCTAGATATCTGACACAGCTAACATGGCACGAATAAGTTACATTTAGTCATTTATTCAAGTGTAGCGAGTAAAAAGAATAAAATGAAAACAACACTACTGTGATAAAAAAGTTTTTTTACATCCAAACTGCCGATAGATGTGACATTGAGCTTCCTCCAGCGGCAAATATTCCATTTTTGTTTACATGAGACAAACAATCATTGTTTTGTCAGGGCTTCGCTCTTTGATGCACATACAAACAATGTCATTCACAGAAAAATACGTATCTATATATGCATACATACAATCAAAAACATTCTTATGTGTGTGAATATGAATTGTTTATATTTCACCCGCATGACTTTATATTCCCAAGTCCTTAGCTACGAATATCATTTAATGCAGCGTTCACAATAACCTGGTAATAATTTAAACCCACATGGAATTATAATTAAGTATTTCTGCCCCGGCCAGGATTTGACGTGGGTCTTTCGTTTAGGATGACCACTAGTGGCGCAAGTAATATCTGCAATACGGTTGCTTCACAATTGCGAATAAAAATGTTTTTTTTTTTTCATTTTAAAGTGCTCAAAGTTTGGCATACTTATGTACTTAAAACGGTTACAAAAATAATTCTTGCGTCACCCTGGAAAGAAAATGCTACATTTTCTGTAAAATTAAAACTTCATTTATTTTACTCTCAATCAGATTTGGAATTGCCCACAATGTTTATATTTCTATTGATCTTAAAACGGGTATTGGTTTTCATAAATAATAAAAAAAAAAAAGTCGAACATTCATCATAGATTTGTGTTACATTTGTTAATTTCTGGTGTTTTTGTACTTTTTGACACTGACAACTTTTCATCTTTGGTATACACATCAATCAATACAGGTGGTTTTAGAATCACATGATATTTCATTTTAACACGAAAATAATTTGGTACGAAAATTCAGGTGAATATTTTGCTCAAAGGCAATTTTTTTCCTTATTACGTTGTTTTACGCTCGTTAGTTTTTTTTTCATCTTTCCTTTTAGTCACGCTGAAACCTCAGTATATATAACCATAATCTCCAAAAAAATATACATGACTTTTAAATTCTCTACCTGGGCCATTTTACAATTCATGACATTTACCTGACACTGTGCATTAATACCTGGAAATTCTTTCATGTGAATTCTGTATTCTAGAGTTTAGAGTATGTCAATAATTTTTTGGATTTAATGTAGAAATGGTTTCCACTTTTCCACCTCTTACCAACTCCATATTTTATAGTTGTGTAAGGGCATCAGGTCTTTTCCATTTGCCCTTTCTATATTTTAACAGATGTCTCCTCCAAAAGGGTTCATACTGAATATTTTACACAAACGAAAATACTGTTTGAAAATATACCTAAGAGACGTTTGAGGATTTTTGTGATAGTTTGCAATAAGGAGATCATTAATGATAAATTAATGGCATTTTTGAAGTATCAGTTTACGTATAAGATCCTAATGCGGTGTCTGGTAAGAATAAATAAGTGGAATTCTCTAACCATGAATAATAATAATAATAATAATAATAATAATAATAATAATAATAATAATAATAATAATAATAATAATAATAATAATAATAATAACGATTCTCTCTCTCCCTCTCCTCTCTCTCTCTTGAAGCGAGCTTTCGTCTGGAGCTGCCATACATCCTCTAGGCTAGGAAGCTGACGGTGGACTGCTTTTGGTATGGTGTCCGTCCTCCCTATATTTGGGGTCGTCAGCAGTTGGTCTGCCCCATGCTGATCTCCTAGCGTGCGGAATTACATAGTTGAATACAGCACCGACGATCGGCTCCCCTTCCTCGACGTCCTTATGAGCAGGACGGAAGACGGCCTCCGTACTTCTGTCTACACAAAGAACACCAACTTTGGACTTTGGCTGAATGGTGACAGCGAGTGCCCCAACAGATTCAAAAGCACGACCATCAGGGCCTTCGTCAGGAGAGCCCTCTCCCACTGCTCGACCTGGCAGGACACTCATCAGGAACTAGACCGCGCCTCCCAAGTACTCGTAAATAACGGATATTCGAATAAATTAGTCAGTAGAGAAGTCCGCACAGCCCTGGTGAAATGGTACGGTAGGAGAGCCCGCAGCTCCGCCCCTAGGATAATATCAAGCTATAGCCTTCATGAGTTCCCATTACCGTGAAGGTGAGGACTCCGTCAAGAAAATTATTTCCGACAATGTAATCCCGATCGACGACACCAAGAAAATTGACTTAATTATATATTACCAGAATCGGAGGACGCGTGACCTTATTATGAAAAATAGCCCCTCCCCACAGGTACGAGACCCCCTGAAGCGGACGTATGTGGTATACCAATACACATACCCAGTCCACGGTTGCAGCGGCGCCTACGTTGGTATGACTAGCATGCGCCTGTCTAAGACTCTCCTGCCACGTCCAAGAGGGGGCTATTAAGAACCATACCCGTACCAAACATCAAGAGGCCATTTCCTAGGATGTGATCATCCAGAACACTAAGATCATCGGGAAGGCCCCAGATGCCCGTCGGTTACGCCTGCTGGAAGCGCTTCTCATCCAGCAAATAAAACCCACACTGAATACGACACGGGAAGAATTTCTCCTCCTCACGAGTATGAGAAGACCTGCCACCAACAATGACACCACCGACCACGACAACTCCACGGAAGACAACGCCCCCGAACGAGATACTCCTACAGGCAACGACAATCAAATTAGCCGTGACGTCCCTTAGCGTAACGCAACGTCCAACAACGTTACCGCACAGCTCAGGAGGTCCAGACGGCTCTGCGCAGAGCCTGCAGCTTCGCAACCATCGACTTGGCGAAAGTGGCTTGAGACCTGGCTCAAGCCACCAATGAAAAAGAAGACTTACCGCCACCAGCCAATAGGAGATCAGCATGGGGCAGACCTCGTGCTGATGACTCCAAATATATAAGGAGGACAGACACCACACCAAAAGTAGTCCACCTCAGCTTCGCAGCCTAAAGGATGTCTGGCAGCTCCAGATGAAAGCTCGCTTCAAAACAGAGAGAGAGAGAGAGAGAGAGAGAGAAAATCGTTAATGACTTTGATAACTATGATATCATAGTTTACCTGTAAAATTCAGATAGTAATAATAATAGTCATGATTCCCATGACAAAAGTACTACAGAATATGGGTGCTGGGTACCAACTCAAGAAAGGAGGCAACAGAATTAACCATCTGATGGTCATGGATGACATCAAGCTGTATGGTAAGAGCATCAAGGTAATAGATACCCTAATCCAGACAGTAAGAATTTTATCTGGGGACATCAGGATGGAGTTTGGAATTAAAAAATGTCCCTTTGTCAACATACAAAAAGGCAAAGTAACAAGGACTGTAGGGATAAAGCTACCAGATGGGAATAGCATCATATAGTACATAAATGAGACAGGATACAAATAACTAGGAATAATAGAAGGAGAGGATATAAAACACCAAGAGATGAAGGACACGACCAGGAAAGTATATATGCAGAGACTTAAGGCTATATTCAAGTCGAAACTCAACGCGGGAAATATGATGAAAGCCCTAAACATATGGGCAGTAACAGTAATCAGAAACAGCGCAGAAGTAGTGGAATGGACGAAGGCTTAACTATGCAACATAGAACAGAAAACTAGGAAGTACATGACAATACACAAAGCACTACAACTAGAGCAAATACAAACAGGCTATACGTCACACGATAGGAAGAAAGGAGAGGGCTACTAAGCATTGAGGACTGCGTCGACAGGAGTGCTAACTGCGGCACAAGATCAGGTTCTAAGAAGGAGATATGTCTAAAGAACGATAGATGGGAATAACATCTCACCCATATACAGGAAGTATAATATGAAAAAAGAAACCATAAACCACACAGGAAACGAATATCTGGAACTTGCACAGAACCAGTACAAAAATAGGCCTGATTCAGTAGCAAAAGCCCTCCAGTGGAGCCCGTGCAAGAAACACCAGTACCTTGCAGTAATAAGGGGTACGAACACCAACCTGAAGGAGTGATAGAAAACGGGCAAGCAAAGATCCTCTGGGACTATGGTATCAGAACAGATAGGATTTTACGGACCAATAGACAAGACGTGACGCTGATTGACAAAACCAAGAAAAAAGTATCATTCACTGATGTCGCAATACCACGGGACAGCAGAGTAGAAGAGAAAGAGAGAGAAAAAATTGATAAGCATCAACACCTGAAAATAGAAATAAGAAGGGTATGGGATATGCAGTGGGAATTGTACCCATAATCATAGCAGTACCAGGCACAATCCCAAGATCCTGAAAAGGAACTGGAAAAACTAGATGCCGAAGTAGCTCCAGGACTCGTGCAAAATAGTGTGCTTCTAGAAACAGCACGCATAGTTAGTAAAGTAATGGACTCCTAAGACGGCAGCATGCAACAAGTAACCCCAAACTATGAAAACCACCCAATCAAATAGGATGACTATGATAGACAAAAAAGAATACATATAGACAAAAAAGATAATAAAAACTAAATAAATACATAATAATGATGATGATAATAATAATAATAATAATAAT
>NC_087205.1:35955350-35985350 GCF_015104395.2 Macrobrachium nipponense
AGCTTCAGGCAACTCGCTATTGCGTAAAATTGATAAACGTCTTATAACTAAGCTTCTATTGCTGGGGTCTTTCATAGTAAGAATCTTACAATGAACATTAGCCCACTGAGTTTCTAAATGAAAGGACAATGTTCGAGAATTGATAGGAAACATTTAGTTCGCGTTATTACTATTATAGAAGAATAAAGAGAAGATGACGATGAAGAAGAGGGATAATAAAAAAATATTGAAAGCAAAATATATAGATATCGGCAAGTACCTGGATACAGAGAGAATAGTTCTGGTTCTGTTCCAAAACAATTCTTACGAAAAATACTATTTACCATTAACGCATCAACTTCATATTCATATAAATGCTAGAAATTAATCACGATAACAGTAGAAAAAAAAAATCTCTAAACCATTTCCCAAAAATGTACGAACTTAATAAAAAAGAATTTTTATCAAATGAAAAAATACTTCATGAATAATTCCAAAGTGACCTTTCTAGGTCACGTGAAATCTTGATTTCCTTGTCATCCCAGTGGGTATTTTAGGCCATCACTCTTTTGTTACATTACTATTGGCATCGTTCAACGTATATGACCTAATTCTTGTAAACTGGAATCTTTATTTCTGTCACAAAGAATAGCACCCAATTTTTCCGGTAAAAGTCAAGGACTTAGTTATCATTGTTTGGGAAAAAATTTATTTATATATCGTCTCTTTGTTTGCATAATTAGCTGATTAAAAATAGATTGATTATTTCAGCTATATTTTTTCAAAAGTATTTTAATTCGACGAGTTAAGAAACTGACCTGCAGAATGGCCTTTTGCTAGATCTGTAATTGCAATTTAAATTAATTATGTTGTTGACAGCTTTTCCCTTAATATATGATACATACGTTAGAAATGCATTTCAAATTTCATGAAATAATGTGAATAATCCATCATAAATCATCAGGACACATACTATTGCATCAACACCTTTCTGCAATAGTATACAAGTTTAAATAGCACGAGGCACCAATGAGGTCATATTTAATTAAGCATCAAACACAAGATTCAATGTCCCACTCCAAAAGTCTTATGTTTTTGTCTTAAAACTAGCATCAAAACACCTGAATTATTGATGTCAATTACGGAAAAGGCACATTTGAGAATAATCTCCCTACCTAAAGTATTCGTCACAAAAGATTTAGACCAAAATAGATAAAACGTAGACCAAATACCGTTCATTGAAAGATTTGTTCTCATGATCTAGTGCCAAGTGACAGTAATTCGAGTATTATTTTTATAAATAATTGTTTTTTATTGTAAAGTGTTGGATAAATTATGATTCTGTGTCTGTATAGAAAGAAACAATTTATTTCTATTACACAGTTTCTGGAAATTCTGTACCAGCGTTGGGCCAATATTACCCAGAAACCTCCACCTTTAATAAAACACTTAGTCTTGAGATTAACACTTAGATATAACTTCCATCACTAGAATTAAAACATCTATACAATAAAGTCCATCATGTCTAACAAAACTAGCTCTACGCACACACGCGTATACCTATATGCCGCTGCATGAAAAAAGATTCTTAACCTTTCTCTCTCTCTCCTATACACAAATCCCCAAACTATAAACATAAACGAGCAAGAAACAAACACATGTGCTTATAACATATACAGACCCATTTTTCGTGCTAGCATTCCCAGAGAGCCAGTTATAAATCGCAGTGACATGACTCGGCATACTTAGACTATTATACTGGCTGACATGTCTTTTTTACCTAGTTTATTTAATGGACTGGATGGCTGCTAAAAATAATACAACCCTATTCAGACGCAGGGAAATAGTAAATGGAAGAAACCTAGGGCTGCTCAGGAAAGTGGTAAGGAGGAAGACAATTTCATTACTTTAATTCATTCGTATATATCATATATATTATATATATATACTATATAACTCATGGTATATATATAGATATATAAACATTAAAAATACTCAGATTCTAATTCTAAATCTTAATTCCAAGAACGTTGTGAAACTCATGTTTCGTTTAAGAAATTAGACCTGGGATGCAGAGAAATTGTAGCAAAATAACATTTTCACAACAATAATAATGCAGAGGTCATATTTTTTTTCTATGGAACCTTGTAGGTGGTATAAAAACTTTCGAGAGTAAACTTCATGGAAATTACAAATCAAATATGTGACCAAATTTAAGTAGGTAGAATAAGGAAAGTGACTATATCTGGAATCTCTAGACTTGAAATATGAATGATCATTAGTCCAACGTTTGGCATATAGGTCAAAATATGCAAGAAAAAACGTTTTCTTGTCCGAAAATCGTCTTAGAGCGACATTTACTCTAAAAAGTGGCATCATTCTCTTAGAACAGTTTTCGTTGTTGTCTTAGAGAAAGAGTAACTTGGGTATCGTTATTATTTTAAAATATAGATTGCAATAACCTTAGACATTATCAATCTCCTATCTTTAGTTGCTGTAGTTGTATATGATTTAATTTTGCAAAATGATATTTGAAGATGTGTGTATATCTAATATATGCCTGCTATTAACATGAAAACCATGATTATCTAGTGGGAAAGATTCCGATTAAATGTGACGGCATGCTCTTCATACCAGGGCCACTCTCCTTAGCCTTTAGAAGTTTTTTTTTTTAAAACCTTTTGAAGAACCTCTTAAAGGCTTTGCAGAAATCGATGAAAGAGACGCGAAACTTCCTTCTTTGCTTTTTTATTTTTTAGTTTTTTTCAGCTTATTCTGCTGGTGCCCCAGGCAATCTTTCGTAGTGTTTTCCTTTTCTTTTGGGGGGATTTCAGAAGCTCAGGAAACACAGAATGAAGATGGAAATGAGAGGCAGAAAGTGTTTTTTTTTTTTATTTAGAAGTTTTTCTTTATTTAACACCTTCTTAAATATTGCAATAAGTGATAACACAGAGCATGATCAATATACATTTATTTTCTCTCGCTCTCGCTCTCAGTCAGTACTCAATGTTCAAGTTGTTAATTTGGTAAACAAAGAAACACAAAAGATATATATATATCTACTATATATATGTATATATATATATATATATAATATATATATATATATATATATCTAAACAATATTATATATATATATATATATATATATATATAGATATATATATATATATATATAATATATATATATATATATAATACTATATATGATATATATATATATATATATATATATATATATATATATATATATATATATATAGATATATATATATATATATATATATATATTATATATATATATATATATATATATATATATATACATATATATATATATATATATACTATGATGTATATAGTATATAATATATATATATATACATATATATATATATATATAGTGTAATATATATATATATATATATATATGTCATATCACATAACCGTGATTCATATACATATATCGAGCTACAAACGTCCTTTAATATCTAATTTGCTCTACCTCGGAATTAATATATTTTCATATATGTTAACCGAAGGGGAATTTTTTAGTCGATAAGAAATTCGTCGGTTCACGGGTGCGAAACCATCATCGAACCTACAAATTCAAGACTTAGACCACACCGCCGTGAGCCGACGAATTTCTTATCGACTAAAAAATTCCGACTTCGATTAACATATATGAAAATATATTAATTCCGAGGTAGAGCAAATTAGATATTAAAGGACATTTGTAGCTCGATCTATGTATATGAATCACGGTAATGTGATATGACATATATATATATATATATATCTATATATATATATATATATAATATATATACATATATGTAAATAACTCGTGTGTTTATGTGTGCATATATGTGCACACACATGCACATGCATACACACACATATGTATGTTATATATAATATATATATATATATATATATATATATATATATATATATATATATATATATATATATATATATAAGGCCTAGGGTTATAATTAATGATATATTGCCAATATGTTCGCTGTGACCTATTGGAATGTGGAGAACAGAGCCGAAGCAATGACCGAGAAAAGCTGATAAAATGATTTCTGTGGGTGGCGTGATATGAAACTGCATAGTTAGACGAGTCAATGTTCACGAGTTCATGGGTTCTTTTCAAAATGCCTTTGGGAAACTAGTTGTAGCCAGTAATATGAGGTGTTGTCGAAGTATGCATTCGTATGTGCGTGTTCACCTCTTCTGTTCTTAATGTACCCCTACCCAAGTTTATGGTGGATTTGGATAGAGACGTCTGTAGAAGAAAGGCAAGATGCCGAGGGAGCTCTGCGAAAGTGTCTTTATATTTTGTGAGTGAAATATTCTTGCTGCATGGGTGAGTCTTGAACTATTTTAGCCAAAGGGGTGGCTTGTTGTCTGTTTGACATTTATAAGAATATCTATTTTGTTGTTAAACTTATGTGTACTTACGAGGTGTTTGTCGTGTCTTTGAAACAGACGGTTCTGGCAGACCTTGGGTTCTGGCAAAGGGGGGGACCGAGGGAGTCCCGATGGGAGAATAGACATTTGGTGTGACCATTACTGTTTTAGACATTTTAATGTTAGGGGTTTAACTGAATTAAGTTAGTCAGTAAGACTTGGATCATTTTCTTTCCATTGTTAAATAAATGTATTTTTGTAATGCAGCTCTCTCATTTGATTACCTTTAGAGTGGAGAGAAAGAAGATAGAGAGAGAGGAGAGAGAAGAGAGAGAGAGAAGAGAGAGGAGAGTGGTTCGCTTGGAGGAGAGAGAGAGATTATGTGTTGGTATGCCTGACGCTCGGAGTTACACGTTTACCAAGTAAATAACGAGATTAATATCCCGTTAACAGATGTGGTGGTTTCTGAGGGTTACAGATTCTGGCGGCAGCGGGTAAAAATCGGTATAAAAGTTTTTTTTATGTCAATGTACGCTAATGAAGAGATAGGTGACCAGTTAAAAAATAAAGGGGTTATGGCTTAGTGATAGTTTTCGAACCACAAAGCTTTTGTGGGATTGTAGAAAAGTGTTGAATTGTTAGTTTTCAGTTACTAAGGGAGAGAAAATGAGAAATATCCGTCCGGTAAGGGAAGGGAAGGATTTTATTAGACTCCGCATTTGGCCCAGGCAGTCTACCTCGTAGCAGATGCCGCAGTCAGTGTGACTTTTGTGTGTGATATCGAGTGCATCCCGAGATAATCGTGCATGTGTTACATGCGTGTCTTGCGCGAATTCCGAGTTCTTTTTGTTCTCATTATGGAGTGGTGAGTGTTAAAAAACATTGTTTTTGAGGGGGAGGGTTTTAAGAGGTTTAAGAGGTCAAACATTTTTTTTTCTTTCCCCGTAGTAGCAGAAAGTGAAGTGTTTTCTTTATTGGCGCGTGTTTAGAATAGACGCATTCGTCTTTGTTTAACATATAAGGGTGTATAAAGATGTTTTTCATGCATGCGAACTGTGCTTGGATAGCATATTTTGCTTGGAGACAAAGCGCCCACCATTTTCTTGTGGGCTCAGCACATTTCTGCTAACCGGCGCAGAGAGACACGTTGCAAGGGGAGTATGGCCTGCCTCAGGGGGTATTGCAAGGGTACTCCTACTGGTGTATGCCTCGGGGGTGTTCTGTCGCTTGACTGAGGGGTGTGTTTCAATGCTCAGTGGGGGGAGAAACTTTTTTTTTCAGTGGGGGTGAACTACTATTTTTTTTTTCTCCTTGTCGGGGTGTTGGAAGACGAGTCTGGCCTTGACAATGAATGCCAGGACATCAGCTGATTGATTAGTTGATGAAGTGAAATGCCCGTAGGGTTTTTTTTAGAAAAGAAATTTTCTTTCTCTTGGATGAAGAGAAAAGGAAATAAAAAGAGATTTTCTTTCTTGTGAATGAAGAGAAAAGTAAATAACATCCATGGGATGTGCTGTATGTTTTCCTTATGCCTTGGAAGACACAAATATAATGGGGACACAGATTATTATTATTTTTTATTGTGTTGGAGGGATTACTTTAAAATGCCGATGATTGGTGTTGCATCTGTGTTGATTGTGTGGGTGTGGCAATGGTGTTGATTGATATCATGGGGTTTGGCAATACTGGTGTATGCTATCTGAACTGCACCCTTACTTGAGATCTTTGCAAGAGAATTATCACTGTGGAGAATTATTATTGTTATTATTATTATTAATTGTTATTGTATGAGACATTTTACGGGAGGGTTGCTTAAGTAGAATTATCATTACTTGAGACTTGTTTTATAAGAGATTTGAGATATTTCATGGGAGATTATTTTATAATTATTACAGATAATTATTCATGGAGAATTATTACAATGAATTATGGGAGAAATCTTGTGTTAATTATTTGCTGAATTTTTGTAACTTTGGAGAATATTTCAGTAATTCATGAATGATGAGTTTTGCTGAATCTTGGTGAATTTTTTACTTAACTTTTGGAGAATGGATAAGCATTAACATTGGTGATGTTTTTATACTAATACTAGTGATTTTGATGATAGCAATTTTGGTGGTTTTGCTGATAGTGATACTTCTGATATTGATTTTTTTTATACTAATACGTGGGTGCTGTAATGCTATCAAGGGTGGTGAAATCTTTTTTGAATTTGGGAGGAACTAACAACACATTATTTTTGTTTTTTTTTTCCTTTTTTTATGAGTTCAGCAGATAATTGCTTGACATACGTGAGTCACGGGAGATAGTTAACAATGCCGTTGATTTTTCTTTTCTCCTTTTTGGAAGTTAGCCATCGCTGACACAGGTTTTTATATCATGGGTGAATTTGAATTTATTTTTTCTCCCCAGTTGGTGTGAATATTTTTTTTAATGTCTCAGTTCATGACTTAGAGTCATTATTCGGGAACGTGTTTGTGTTTTCAGCTATTTGATGCTGCAGAGAAATATCTGGGAGAATTTTTTTGCATGGTTTTGAATGCATACGTAATGGCACTACATTTTTTTTTTCTGGATATTTATGTTCCAGAAATTGTGAGTTTCTTGCACAATACCTTTGTTGTATTTGTGACAACTTTGCCAGAGATGGGAAACTTGGCTAAGTTTCTAGTGGCCTATGTCGTGGTGCATATGGAGAAGTCTTGGCTTAGACACTGTGTATTTGGAGTTTTATTATTATGAGTTGTGGCACATTGGTGATTTATTCTAGAATTTCCTAGACAATTTTATTTGCCGAGTTTTTGCCCTTTTTCAGCAATTATGCTAAGGAGAAAGTTTTATAGTTTTTGACTATAACATTGAGTTATTCCCTGGAGAATTGAGATATATTATTTGGAGATATAATTGGAGGTATATTATTTTGGAGTTATAATTTGAGATATAATATATTGGAGATATATTTTTGGCCAATTGATATTTGCCAATGGTGATATGAGCTATGTTTAGTTCAATTATTTTGCAGCCATCTTTGTTGCAAATGGACACACATTTTTGAGGAGATTATGGGGCAATATTTGTGAGTGGGTCAGCTGGATGCTTTGAGTGCACATTTTTTTGGAGATGGGATTTCATTTTTTTTATATTCCTTTTTGGAGATTTAATATTTTTTGGAGCCTTGTTTTATTCCACCCACATGAAGTTATTGGTGAAATAGAGGTAAATATTTTTTGTATTTGCTGAAACAGAGGTGACTTTTCTTTATTCCTGGAGTGGTGTTTTTTTTTTCTATTAACATGTGGCTATTGGAGAAATAAGAGTGAATAATATAGGGGTTGGTTATTAACCAAATGGAGGAAATATCTTTTTTCACCGGAGTGCTCTTATTATTAATATGGTGTCACATATTTATGTATGGATGTGGAATTAATCTTGGACGGGTGACCCTTTTTTGTGGTTATGGGAATTTTGTTTTTTCGAGCAAAGAGAAGATTTCTGTGGTTCTTTCTCTTTGATTTCGTGACTATTTGGAGGCGAGTGGCATTACTGCATTACGAGTCCTATGGAGATGTGTGCATTATTTATGTTCACAAGTGTATTATTTTTGGAGGCATATAATTGGGCAGTGTCATGTTGAGAGAATATGTTTTCGAGACAGTTTTTGAACACATTAGTCATATCCTGGAGTTAATTTTGTGAAATGTGCTTACTTTGTGTCAGTTAGACCTTTTTCTATAGAATCATGAGTTTTCAAACTTGTGTGTCTGACTAGACATTTTTTATGCTGCAGTTGAGCACACGTCCGCAGGTGGATTTTTCTGCTGACAAGCGCTGTGCTGTTCCTTTTCCTCTGGTGGTGATTGCTCAGAGTTTTTGCAATATTTGGAAATGTTGACAATAGCATTTCATGAAAGCGCATGGGTAAGAGTTTGCTTTCTGGCAAATTCCGTAGCTATTCATGGGGCATTTCTTGGGAAAAATGCGGGGGGTTATGCATATGTATATTGTGCGTTTTATGATTGGGGAAATTTACTTGTGTCATCTTTTTTTTTTCTTCCTTTTCCTACGAGAGATGTAATTGGGGATTGAGCTTAAATAGCATTTCTTTTTGGACAGGAGATGTAATTTATTGGGGGTTGTTATTTACGTAATGGGAGTTTGACATTAGGTCTCATTGTACTTAATTATATGAGCAGTAAAGGGTTTTTGCTGTTAAACATTGGAGATTTTTACTGATTTTGTGAGTTGCTGTAATATCTGAGCTTGAGAGAACATTTTTTGGGTCTGGGCGTGTTACGTGATTTTTTTTCCCTTGGGTTCATTGTCTTATTTTTCCTTTTTTTTTTACTTGTGATAACATTCGAGTTTGAAATGTGAGTGCGGAAGTCCGTGGAGTTGCTGTGAGTTTTTGGATTGTGTGTGCTGATGTGTGAGTTTGGAGAATTGAGTTGGAGAACTTGATGTTTTTTTTTTTTTTCTTTGAGAGTTATGATAATGACTTTTGATTTAGTGGTCATATTAAGTGGAGTTAATTGGGAGACGTTCAGTTAGTATTTCTGACGTTTTGAGATCATTGTTTGATAGAAGTAGTATGTCTGGGGTTAATTTTCTTGGATTGACCGATGACTTGACTGACATACTAACGCACCAAAAAAGTCGTTCCCCAACGCTAGCAAGACATCCACCAGCCGTGCATAGAGGGTGCTGTCGTTTGTCCGTGGTGATTACGAGAGTCTACAAGTTCTACAGTGTGTTTTTTGGGGGATCTGCAGAAGTCGTTAGAAGCCTTTTACAATGAGGGAGGCATTCCGTCTTCCTACAGTTAGCTACAGTCTGTTCTGAAAGTTGCAGACAAGCAAAGAGGGATATTCAAGAATCCAAAATGAGAGAAAATTCTAGTGTTATTGGAAATAAAGTGTAATAGACTTTACTTTATAATGCCAGAGACGTGCAGTTATTACTTATACTTTATTTTAAGCCGGCCAATGTTTTATATTATGTAAGCTGTTTTGTTTGACCATTTTGCTAGGCGGGAGCTAGCAAGTGTACGTGGCCGAGCTATACAAGGCCTAGGGTTGTAATTAATGATATATTGCCAATATGTTCGCTGTGACCTATTGGAATGTGGAGAACAGAGCCGAAGCAACGACCCGAGAAAAGCTGATAAATGATTTCTGTGGGTGGCGTGATATGAAACTGCATAGTTAGACGAGTCAATGTTCACGAGTTCATGGACTCTTTTCAAAGTGCCTTTGGGAAACTAGTTGTAGCCAGTAATATGAGGCGTTGTCGAAGTGTGTATTCGTATGTACGTGTGCGCCTCTTCTATTCTTAATGTACCCCTACCCAAGTCTATGGTGGATTTGGATAGAGACGTCTGTAGAAGAAAGGCAAGATGCTGAGGGAGCTCTGTGAAAGTGTCTTTATATTTTGTGAGTGAAATATTCCAGCTACATGGGTGAGTCTTGAACTATTTTAGCCAAAGGGGTGGCTTGTTGTCTGTTTGACATTTATAAGAATATCTATTTTGTTGTTAAACTTATGTGTACTTACGAGGTGTTTCTCTTGTCTTTGAAACAGACGGTTCTGGTGGACCTTGGGTTCTGGTAAAGGGTGGGACCGAGGGAGTCCCGATGGGAGAATAGACATTTGGTGTGACCATTACTGTTTTAGACATTTTAATGTTAGGGGTTTAACTGAATTAAGTTAGTCAGTAAGACTTGGATCATTTTCTTTCCGTTGTTAAATAAATGTATTTTTGTAATGCAGATCTCTCATTTGATTACCTGTTAGAGTGGAGAGAAAGAAGTAGAGAGAGAGAGAGCGGTCACTTGGAGAGAGAGAGAGAGATTATGTGTTGGTATGCCTGACGCTCGGAGTTACAAGTTTACCAAGTAAATAACGAGATTAATATCCCGTTAACAGATGTGGTGGTTTTTGAGGGTTACATATATATTATATAGTATATATTATATAATATATATATTATATATATATATATGAAGAGAAAGGAGAGAAATTGTACACTGAAGCATTTCATTAATATCAGCCATAATTTTACCTCTTGGCCGCCATTTTAAAGGGAATATGTCCTTTGTCTAGTATCTCGAGATACGAAGGCAAAATTAATTACCTCAATAAACTTCACGTGTAACGCGATGCTTTGGTAATGAATTGTCAGAACTTTAGCCATTAGAGATGTCTTGTTGCAAGAAGAACCAAATAGGAGGAAGGAAAGAACCACAAAATTTAACAGTGACTCAGAAGCAGAGGGCGTCTTTCAAGAAACTGCATTTCTTGACTTGCTGAATTTAACAGACTGTGTGCTTAAAGCTTCAGACAAATCACCTTTAGTAGAAAGAGGTTATATTCCTCCTCGTGTATCATAAATCAGACAAAATAATATTGTTTAATAAGTAGTCTAATATTACGTTGCTGCAAATGTTCATTACTCCTCTCCATCCAGATCTGGGCAACTTTGTTTCTCTGGAGCTAATAGAGCTTTAGGATGGGTAACAGTTTTAATCTCAATCTCGGTGTTTGGTTTTTTTAGGGAGATGAAGTTGATGCAATAGTCTGTATTTTGTTGGATAATTTGAAAAGATGGATAATGAACAACGATATGGTGTCCCTAGCTCTCTCTCTCTCTCTCTCTCTCTCTCTCTCTCTCTCTCTCTCTCTCTCTCTCTCTCTCTCTTTTTCTATCCTTTTATGTCGCACGTTTTATCAAGCCGAGTGTACACTGTACTCTCTTTCGTGTTGAGCTGTTAACTTTAATCTCTTTCTCCTCTTCCTTCACATCCTTGCAGTCTTTTTCCTTTTACTCAGCCATGACTAAAATTTTGTCTATTCTCTCTCTATCTTCCTCATTTTCTAAGACCATAGGAAATTATAAAAAAACCTAATTCAGAAAGAGAAATATAAACAAACTGGCTCTAGAGTAAATATCTTCAAGAATTAGGAGGAAGGAAGTCCTCTTTCTGTCCTTCTTTCCTTTCCTTTCTAGAAAGAAGAAATTCATTAAGGTGATGTTCTGTGCGTTAATGCCGGTTATTTTTCGAAGAAATGTGGAAAGTTTTGCATTCATTTCAAGGACGCTTTCAAAGGAGACTAGGGGATTCTAAGCAGCGTCTAAAGAAAAGAGCTGCTACAGAATTTCCTGATTTTTTTCTTTTTTTTTTAACACAAATTTTAAACCAGTTTTTTCAGGGTTAATTTCTTGGTTGAATTATGAAACATTTTACGCTTGTTTTTTTTATGAAATTGCAATGTTTCTTTTCAATATATGTAAATACATCTTTATTTCTATTTCTATAAGAAAATGTCAATTACAATTAAAGCTTTTATCCGATAAAAAAATGTCTACAAAATAAAATCCGCCCTGCTTTTAACACCCTGGAGTTATAAATGAACTTTATCAAATTGTTTTCTTTTTTATTTAGTCCTGAATTTTCTTCCTTCATTTCTATATTATTGAATTTCTTATCATTCCCGACTTTTTCAATATCTCATGCCCAATGGGTAATCACTGTGTGATTTATGACTTAATTTTAGGATTTCATAAGAGATCTCCCAAGATAATTCTTATAAAATATAAGAGGTAAACTTCTGCTCGAACCTACAGTTATAATATGCGCTTTGAAATAAGATATAAAAACGAAAACTGGTTTTAATAGCAAAGTATATGATAACGAAGACTAGTATTTCATAAGATAAATGTGAATCCATATTGTCAAGCAATGATGTTGTGATTCGTGTCATTCTTTAGAGTATCTGTTTTCCTTTCACTCATAAATCGACCTCTCTCTCTCTCTCTCTCTCTCTCTCTCTCTCTCTCTCTCTCTCTCTCTCTCTCTCTCTCTCAGCCTGATCAATCGAAAGCAAGCGGAAATTATAAGTATGGCAATCAGGTTCCTCAGTACGTCCTTACACGGTCAGATGAAAAGGGAGATAGTCATATAACCGTATGCAAATTCCCAAGAGGAGAAATGGTATCAATAAGATTTGCGGAAGTGTCTCAATACCAATGCATATTCACGATTCGTCCTCCAAGAAGCAATCAGTTGAATTCAGGGTTGTCTCCTTCTCTCTCTCTCTCTCTCTCTCGTTCTCTCTCCTCTCTCTCTCTCTCTCTCTCATGTGCAACTCTAATATCCTTTTCGGCAACGGGTGTTACGAAGAGGACCTTGCCTTTCTCCATTCCACAACGATATAAATGGCAAAGATAGTATCTATATTAATAGTATATCACATTTCGGAACGAACTCAATATTCCATCCTATTTTAAGGTACACTCGGTATGCAAACACTTAAATCACGAGATAACATTTGAGCTCCTCTCTCTCTCTCTCTCTCTCTCTCTCTCTCTCTCTCTCTCTCTCTCCTCTCTCTCTCTCTCTCTCTATCCTTTATATTCTGGTCAGCCACGCTTTCCTTATGGTGATCATCTATCATCTCCATGACAGGTGGCTCCTTGGAAAATAATGGATGACTCATAAGAAGTTAGGACAGTATTTCTTTTTATTGTAAGTTATGTCATTCGTCAATTAAAGGAGAGAGAGAGAGAGAGAGAGAGAGAGAGAGAGAGAGAGAGAGAGAGTAGAGGGTAATATAGGATGGCTGACTGCAATGAATATTATACACGTATTTACACAACTCTGACGGATTCCAAGACTTAATGCATAAGAAAATGAATGAAACCAAATCTTATAAATCTTCAATGCAGTTTGGATTATTTCCATTGTAGCGTATCCTCGTAATATTTATTTTTCTACGGTGCTTATAAGACCAACAGTATTATTTGAACATGGGCTCCTGCATCAAACCGCCAGCCTTCGCCAAAAAGAAAATATCTTATAGTAAACAAATGTTTAAACATCTGAAATAGTTAGAATAGAATATATGAGCAAACACTTTCAGTTATAATGAGCTGGATTAACCTCTGACTTAAATATAACATTGTTTTATTTTTATCGTTATCGAGCAAATAATTCAAGAAGTTAAGAGAGCATTGTGGCTATTACAGCAACTGTTTATATGAATAATGAATAAAAGATGCATAAGAGAAAACAATGAAAAGATGGCGAAGAAAATAGCCTATAAGTGATAAATAAATAAACAGTTGTCCAGAGGCAGATTTCGACACATCGTAAATAGCAACAACTTAGATTGTTATTGTCGCTGTTCACCAGTTACTTCCTTGCTTTCAACCCATTTATGCTTAATTTTTGTTGCTGGCAAAAGAAAGTGATACATTGGCATTTATTTGTCTGTTACCATATAATCAGCCTCACTCATTCCAAAGAAATATAAGAATCACGGTGGTCTACAAAAGATGATTTTAATGATAAAGTTATATTTGGAAAGTTTGTTCATAAATAATATTTATTTCATCAAGATTGAATTGATACTTGTTACAGGTATTCAAAAGACTTACTTATAAAACCCTTAACTCTTGTCTACTTCATCAGAAAAATTCTATTAAGAATACATATCGGAGAAAAAAACCAAAGAAATAAATTACTCTTGTCATCCCTTAGAACATATGGAAACCGCAAGAGTTCTGATAAACTGACGTGACAATTAGTCTCTCAGATCAAAAGCAGGAGTGGGTATTGAGTCTTACACTCTCCCCCTATCTACATTCTTGATTGGCTGTATCCTTTCAGCTGTTAGTACGGCACGAACCTCATCTAATCAAGGCATCCTAGACTGTGTCAGTCTCTCGTACTGACATTTTTAACAGGAAGGAAAGAGAAAGCTGCAGAATATGTGCAAATAATCATAAATACTCGAGATCAATCAGCAACATTGTGAGGGAAAACGACGGAATGCAAAAAATATATATATCTAACGAGAGCACTTAAAAGCAATTGCTCATATATAAATAAAAAAAGAAAAGCATTAAGATCATATCATATTAAGAACAAAAACGAAAAAGAAAACATTGAATTGGATAGCAAAATTGTTAAAGGTAATAAAAAATTTCAGTACTAAAAATAATGCAAGAGAGGCATCTATATAAACAATTCAAGAGAATCATTTTATAGAAGAGATTTTGCTTTCTTAATTTCCTCTAAGCATTAAAGAATTAAACGTCATTCATCCAGCCTTGGGTAAATTTCTGCAAGGATTTTTTTTTTCAAATTTTCTACCTGATTAAAAGCAAAAAATTCTCTTCTGGTAATCTCATATTTATCATTGTTGGGCTTAACATAATGTTTAAAATGGGAGGCTAAAGGAAATGTAACAAATAAACGATTATAGATTAAGGTAGCTGAATATATTCTATTGTTCCAAAGTCTAATCAATAGTATCAATCACACAATTGAGGAAAATTGGTCGTAATAATAATAATAATAATAATAATAATAATAATAATAATAATAATAATAATAATAATAATAATAATAATAATATAGGGGTAACCGTGGTCAGATCCGTGGTCGATTTATGATTGGCTGCCTATGGGGATTTCTTCTTAGGCAAAGCCTTCTAGTCGTATGCAGAGGTTGCTCATTGCTGCGAGTCTTGGAGTAATTCTGGGACGAATCTTGTTGATTCTGCTAGCTTGCTGCTAGTCGCCTGGCGGTCGTTGGAAGGAGAAAGGTTTCCTGCGTAGTATTAAGCAAAGGGCTTCCAGGAGGGGCAGGAGGCGGTGGTCTGGAGCTTGGATCAATAATTTCGAAATTTTGCACAATGTCTCGTCGGGAGATCCTCTGATTATGGGCAGTCCTGGCATGGTTGAATATTGCTCCTCCTGGGCGTGGTAGGAAATTCTTTTCGAAAGGTGCATCGTGGTCATACCAATGTATGCGTCAAGGCATCTTTGGGCGGGGCATGAGTACCGGTACACCACGGTGGTATTCTTCAAGGCTGCTGGTTTTTCTACTTTTATAATGAATAATCAGATGGATCGTCTTATCAGTCTTGGTAGGGCAGACGTTTTCTTTGATGATTCTTAAGGGCTTCCTAGTCTTCCTTATACCTCCCGTGGAAGTGCCCTTTATAAAAAAATCGGACCTGTTCAGGGGCATCGGGGCGTGGTTCCTGCTGGTACCAGCTTTCAACGTTCCTTCGGATAGACTTTTCTATTTCTAGATTGAAATGGCCGTTATCAACGAGGATCTGGGCAGCTCGCTCTAGTTCGTCGTGAATGTCATGCAAGGAGGAGCAGTGCGAGAGGGCTCTTCTAAAATAAGCACTGATTGTGGAGCGCTTGTACCTCTTGGGGCACTCACTCTCTCCGTTGAGACACTTGCTCAGGTTCGTTGGTTTTGTGAAGACTTTGGTGGTGAACTGATCATCGCTTCATTCGACGAGGACATCAAGGAACGGAAGCCGGCGGTCTTCGTCGTGTTCAAGGGTGAAATGGAGGCTGCTACGCTGGTGGAAGGCGCGCCTCAGTGCCTCGATTTCTTTCCGGGAATTAGCCACGACGAAGGTGTCCTCGATATACCTCACGTACATTTTCGGCTGGTTGTTGCTTTCGAGGACCCTCTGTTCGAGGGTTCGCATATAGAAATTGGCGAACAAGACTCCGAGGGGGAGAGCCCATCGCCACACCGTCGATCTGGGTTTATTATGTCCACGTTCAGGGATGTTCAGAACTGGCGTGGAGGGGTCCCTATACACTGTATCCAGGATCATTTGGATCGTTTCATCCACAGGGACGTTTGTTAAGAGGGACACCACGTCCATAGAAGCGATGACACCTTCGGCAGGGGTAGTTCTAAGGCCCACTAAGAATTCAGTCGATGACTTCAGGCTGAAACCTGCCGAGAAAAATCCCCACCAGGCAACCAATCATAAATCGACCACGGAGCTGACCACGCCTACCCCTACTATAAAAGGTGACCCGTCAATAATAATAATAATAAAAATAAAAATAATAATAAATAATAATAATAATAATAATAATAATAATAATAATAATAATAATAATAATAATAATAATAATAATAAAAGAGTACTCATCAAAATTTCTAGCGGAAAGTAAGAATTAAAAGCCATTAATTTGTGGGATGAAGTTTCATCGCTGAATTTTTGAAGGTCGGAGCTTGTTCAATGTCTCCTTAATGGAGCAGATGAAGTTGAAACCTTTTCCCTTGATTAAATTAATGATAGAATATACTCGTTTATAGTTTTCAATCATAATTGGAGTCAGTCATTATCCACACACATTTATATATATATATATATATATATATTATATATATATATATATATATATATATATATATATATAAATAATAACTTGATCATGAAGTAAAATCAAAACGTGATGCTATGTATAAATAAAGGTTTTGCCACAGAGGAAAATGAAAGGCGAGAGAGTCAAGAAGTTGCGGTCTAAGACGACCCTTTACTTAGGCACAGCTGATCACACAGAGCAAAACATAGTAAAAGTAGGCTTAATGTCCATGATCATTAGAAGATTAGCATAAGGTCGATTTCACTCTACAGAAAACGAGAAAACGCCTGAGGGCAAGATTAGCGATTTTCAGGCAACCACACCTTGGAGGAGCGCACACGTGGTCAACAGATGATTCATCCAGAAAACAACACATTTTGAAAAACAAGGAGGCATATACGACTTAGTACCATGACATTTACAAAAATGTTCCAAAAAATGAGTGAAAGACGAAAATAGGATATAAATATAGCGACAAGAGAGAGAGAGAGAGAGAGAGAGAGAGTGAGAGAGAGAGAGAGAGAGAGATAATTACTATATACATGTTGGACTAATTAATTAGTAGTTCATTTATTTTAAGGTCCTTCATAAACATTTACAAATATATGGGTCCAAAGGTCAATCCCAGACTAAGATTTAGGCTGTTTTTATTAGTGATATGTATAATTGCTGATTCCAATAAATTTCTTGAAACATAATCCTTTAGACCTAGCAATTACAGAGGTATCGCCCCAATTTACACAATGGGATTTTTCGTTCAGGCGTATAAACAGTGCATTTGAAGTCTGGGCTGTTATAACAGCCCCGACTTCAAATGCACTGTTTATCCATCTGAGCAAAAAATCCCATTGTATAAATTGGGGCGATACCTCTGTAATTGCTAGGTCTAATGATTATGTTTCAAGAAATTTACTAGAATCAGCAATTATACAATTCACTAATAAAAACATCCTAAATCTTAGTCTGGGAATGTACTTTTTGGACCCATATATTTGTCAAATGTTTATGAAAGACCATAAAATAAATGAACTACTAATTAATTAGTCCCACATGTATGCAGTTATTATCTCTCTCTCTTTCTCTCGCTCGCTATATTCATATCCTTTTTTCGTCTTCTCACTCATTTTTTGGAACATTTTTGTAAATTTCATGTTACTAAGTCGTATATGCCTCCTTGTTTTACAAAATGTATTGTTTTATGGATGAATCATCTGTTGACCACGCGCGCGCTCCTCCAAGGTGTGGCTGCCTAAAGATCGCTAATCTTGCCCTCAGGCGGTTTTTCGTTTCTGTAGAGTGAAATCGACCTTATGCTAATCTTGTAATGAGTCTGGATATTAAGCCTACTTTTACTATGTTTTTGCTCTGTGTGATCAGTTGTGCCTATGTAAAGGGTTGTCTTAGACCGAAAGTTCTTGGTTTTCTCGCCTTCCATTTTTTCCGCGGCCAAACCTTTATATATATATATATATATATATATATATATATATATATATATATATATATATATATATATATATATATATATATATATATACATATATACACAGACAAGAGAGATAGACAGACAAACTGGCAGAGACACAGACCATTATGGATAACAGTATACGAGCTCTCTCTTAGGTATATGTATATTTCCATATCTTATTGTTTCAATGATAATACAATTATCTGAACGCAGCTCTATTAACAGCTATTGTTGTATAAAACAGTTTTTTGTTTTTGTTGTCATTCAACAGGCTTTGGGCTAATACTGAAGGTTCAACAAGTGGCCTTTATCCTCCTTGTTGTTCCGAAAACGCTGATGGGTTGGGGGAGAGAGAGAGAGAGAGGAGAGAGAGAGAGAGAGAGAGAGAGAGAGATTCAGTATTTCGTTCTTTGTATTTGGTTTCTTATTCTCATATTAACGATATTCATAAACAGTCCCGGCAAATGCCGTTAGAGAGTTTGGTATAGTGGTTGCCTAGGAAGGGCAATGGTGTCCTAGGGGCGAGAGTGAGGTGTGGAGGTTTTTATAGTGGTCAAGAAAGGGGAGCTGGCCTTCGTTACTGAATTCGACAGTATAATTCAGCGAACTGCACTGTGGAACATGCGCCGGACAGCTTCAACCTCTTCCTCATCCTCGGCTTGTACAAAGATATCGTCTATGTACCTTGCGTATTTTCGGGGTTTTCTAATATTAGAGAAAACTCTCTCTTCCACAGTGCCCATACCGTCGAATTCAGCAACGAAGGCCAGCTCCCCTTTCTCGACGTCTTCGTCTCCAAGACCGACGATGGCCTAAAAACCTCTGCGTATACAAAGCAAACAAACTTAGGGCTTTGTCTGAATGGCGACAGCGAATGCCCTGTGCAGTTCAAGAACACCATAGTCAGGGCCTACATTCGGAGGGCCCTTAGCACTATTCTTCTTGGCAGGACACTCACAAAGAACTCGACCGAGTCACTCAGATGCTCGTTAATAACGGGTATCCGAATCGACTTATTGATTAAGAAGTCCGAACAGCGCTGGATCGGTGGTACGGCGAGAGTGAGAGACCGCAGCCCCACCCCCATGAGAAGATCAAGCTGTATTGCAAAGATGCTTTGAGAAAAATAATCAAAGAGAATGTGACCCGTACCGAAGCCGACAAAGAACTCGAACTTGTAATTTATTACCAAAATCGATGTACCCGGGACCTTATTATGAAGAACAACCCGACCCCCCCAGTAAGAGACCTCTTGAAACAGTCGAATGTAGACTACCAATTCTTATGCCCCGTCCGTGGATGTCCCGTCCCTTACGTTGGTATGAATTCTATGAAACTGTCCAAGAGGATTTCCTGCAACGTACAAGAAGGAGCGATTAAAAACCATATCATGACAGCACACCAGGACGGTATTATCAAGAATATCAAGATAATAGGGAGGGCTCCTGACCAGCGACGCTTGCGACTGCTCGAGGCACTCCTCATACAGCAAGAGAAGCCCTCATTGAATACGACGCAGGAAGTGCTCTTCCTCCCCAACAACTTAAGGAGACCTATGTGTATAAATAATACAAGTAATACCAGACCGAGCGACACCCCCGATCAAAGAATACCAGACGAGACCAGCAGCCCAGCAGCCAATGACATCGTGAGCCGTCATGACACAACGCCCAGGGAAGCCATGCCCCAGCCTCGACGGGTCTGCTAGGCTGCAACAGCGCGACCTTCAACGACGAGAAGCGTCTTGAAGAAAACTTCCTTTAACCAATGGCGGGGGCTCATTCCGCCACCGGCCAATGAAAACAGCTAGCGGTTGACCCCCTGCTGACCTGCCGCTAAATATTGAGTAGATCTTGACAGGACATACAGTGATCGGGATTCGAGCAGCAGACCTTGCCGTGAGCAGACGTGTCCAGAGAGTGCTCCCGTGGCCGGAAGACAGACAAACTCGTCCCCCATTGGTGGAGAGAAAGCCGCCTTCTCATTGGCCGACAGCAGAAGTCTTCAAGCTTCTTTTGGAAAATCAAGCTTGAAGGAATTTGATCTCGCCTCCCATTGGTCGAAACTGATCGCCGAGAGCTGCCTTCTCATTGGCTGCCCACAAAAGGCTTCAAGCCACTTTATGACTGCTGCCAATTCGGTAGCGCAAGCATATAAGCAAAACCCATCCTTCCCTTCCTACATCCTCCCCACCCTGCCCCACACCTCTCCCCTCATCCTCTCTTGATTTTCTCTAAATAACAGTACTAACAACCTGCCTAGAACTCGAGGGAAGTGGCCCGTGAGGTTTTTTAAAATCTGAACTCGGTTCTAGGTCGTCGTCTTCGTCCCGGCCTCTATTTCAGTGCCGGCATAGGGTTAGGAAATTGTCACCCTTCCTTGTGACATCTAACTAACAACCTCTATCATTCTCACGCAATTTTCTGTTACAACATAACACGACAAGCACAACACAGTCCACAGTAGATAGTAGAAAAATAAAAAGTAGAATATAGATATCCCTACATATGCATGAGTAGAGAGTAACTAGGTACCGGAAGGATGCCTTCCGTTAAGATTAAGGACGAGAAGGGGGGGAAGGGGGGGAACTTTGAGGAGAGGAAAGCTTTAATCTTTGGTCTATCAGCAATAACTAAAATCGACACTTACAGGGTGAATAAGGGAGATGAGGACTTTCTTTATGTAACAATAAAAAAAGAAGATTTGGATGCATTTGTAGAGAAAGACGTTGTCGAAGTATTCAAGCAGAAAGGATTTGCAATTATCACGCCATCGGAAGTCAACATACTACGATCTGTTATCTTAAAGTATGTAGACAATCAAGTAGCAATCCGGAAGAAAGAAATCCTAATCGAAAGCATTCAGAATAGACAACCATGGGCAAAAGCAGTTGATGTGCACACCTTCAAATCTAAGTTTGAAAAGCCAAGGACTAGAACGGTTAAGGTGAGATTTGAAAACCGAGAAATGGCCCAGAGGAAGCGATGAGGAACGGCCCCTGGATTTATTGGCGACCAATCAATACCACCTCACAACGTAAAGGAGGAGATTAACCACCTCTGCCCCACTGTTTGAACTGCCTGGCATACACCCACATCAGGAAGAACTGCAACATACCGAAACAGATGATCTGTGCGAAATGCAGTGATCTGGGCCACATGGCACGAGACTGCAAAAATGCACCAAAGTGTGCAAACTGTAAAGGAGGTCATCCCACGCTAGACCGGAAATGTCCAATCAGGGTACAACTCCTGAAGGAAAAAACAGAAGAAATTAAGCAAATAGAAACCAATAAGACTACAGCCAGAACTGCAGCACATTCATATAGTGCTGCAGTAACTGGCCCCACACAACCCAGCAACTCCACGAACACCCGCATCCTCCCCTCAACAGAAACGACATGAGCCTCTGGTACGTGTACAATGGCCATATCTATGCAGCAATGCAGGATATGGCAAAACCCTGGCACTACCAGATGGCCATTGACAAATTCTACGAGATGAACAATCTGCCGAAGGTAAAGGTAAAGTTCCACAGTTGGCGTCTGGAGAACAAATAATGAAAAAATTATTGGCTCTGAACCAGACCCAACCTCAAGCTCCAACAGAGACAACAACCAGCCAAACCACAGAAAACCCCGAACCCAGCTGCTCCTATGAAGTCATGGAGGCCTCGCCCACGGTGACGAAAAGGGCAGCGGAAAAAAGCCACGGAGAGCGAGAAGAAACAGAATCTGAAAAATCCAAGAGGAAATGAACAACAGTAGCAAAACCTAAACCAACACTCTCTAAAGTCGGCCGAAAAATGGACGAGGTGGAACGCGATGTGCAACAAATTAAAGACAGCAACCTAGAAATAGTATATCCTGAAGACTGGAATGTAGACCCAAAAGCCAGTGACGATAGCAAAATAGAATAATAGATGGGTACATACGAGGAAAATGCGTGGCTTACACAACCACCACCTACCGCACTCAACAATAAGGCCAATGTTACATGCCCTAATAGCGGAAGCAAAGGTCCCTCTAACAAACATAAGTTCGTAGAGGCAACCAGGGAAGATGTAAACCAGAGGTTATCGCAAGACAGAGACTAAGACTCACAGCTCTGTATGTCTATATTTAGTGTACTCCTAAGATTAATAGCCAACCAACTATATAAAGTATTTTCTAAATAAAATTCATCTTCATGTTAAACACAATAAAAATAATTCAGTTAAATGTATTAAAGCTAACTAAAGATAGACATAGAGAGCTGTATAATGAATTTAGACATCTCGACCCAGACATCTTGCTATTGAATGCAACAGGGATCCAGGATGATTCCCCCATCAAGTTCTTCGGATACCGAGTGTATCAGAAGAATAGTGCTGGGGAGGACCATGCTGGTGTTGCTGTTGCAGTCAAATATAACATCAGACATAAACCACTGCTTGACTTTACTGAAGACACACTAGGTATAACCATAGAGACTGGACTGGGACCAGTCAGTATTGCAACGACATATATACCGTGTAGACGTGACTACATCTACCTACAAGACTACCTCTCCCTAGCACGAAGACCGATGCCCACCTACTTAATAGGTGATTTAAATGCAAAACATACGACTATTGCAACACAGGACACTAACCAAAGGGGTATGCAATTAAGCAGATTAATTAATAATAACAGGCTCAAGTTTTTAGGGCCAGATTTTTCAACCATGGTCAGTAATAAAGGAAGACCAGACATAATACTGGGCAACAGGAATGCTTGCCTCAATATTACGTCTAGGAGAGGGAACGTAACGACTTCTGACCATCTACCCCTGCATGTTACCCTCTCGACAACTCCAATAAAAATAGAACCCCGGACGATCTTTGATCATAGACAAGCAAATTGGGACGACTTCAAGTCTGACATAGAAGGGAAATATGACAACGACAGAGTGGACATAAATGATGTGGACGGAAAGACGAAAGATGACATAGACGATAGACTGGGCTACTGGTTTACGACCATCCTGACTGCTATAAGTACCAATATACCAAGAAAAGTAATACAATTCAACTCAGGGCCCAAACGTAGTGACGCATTAAACCTTCTTCAAAGGTATTACACGGATATTAAGCGACATACAGACCACTTTGGGTACTCAAGACAACTGAAGGATATAATATTATATATCCAAGATCTCCTCTTTGAAGAGTTCAAAAGACTACAGAAAGAATTCTGGGACAGGACTATACGTAAAGTAGACCTCAAGTATGACGACCATACAAATGTAATTAAATTCTGGAGGGAAATTAAAAGACTTATGGGTACGACTAAAAGACAGTGCGACTATTTACTGGATGAAAATGGGGACAAGGTGGTGGACAGTCCTGGAAAAATTAGACTCATGAAGGGAGTATGGGAAAAAATTTTCCAGATATCCCCAGAGGACAACCGACACTTCGACGCTGACAATGAGAGACATGTTCGTGAGCAGCTACTAACAGAAGGGGACCGACTAACGTTGTATGAACGGACAGACGTAACTCGCCTGAATGAAGATAGTTATCTAACAAGTAAATTTGACATACAAGACATAAAGAATATCCATTCAAAAACAAGGCTCCAGGTATCTCTGGCATTAACAAACTAATTCTTAGTAAATTAACCTGATATTTCACTATTAGATTTGAATAATATTAATAACATGTCACTTAGTCTAGGCTATTTCCCAGTTAAATTCAAGAGAAGGACGAGGACGGATGATTCTATCACCCAAGGACCTAAAAAATACCCATGACCCACTGAAAATACCGACCAATCACTCTCTTGGAAGTACCTGGGAAAATCCTGGAGACCTTGTTGAAGGACCGACTAAATATGTATCTTGAAGACAATGAAATTCTTCCAAAATATCAGTTTGGATTCAGGCGAGAACGAGGGACTCAGACAGCGATAGCTACGATGCACGAACTGCTAGCACTAAATCAGAGTCGGCGAGGCAAAGCCAACATTGTTTGTCGGGATGTCTCAAAGGCTTTTGACAAAGTCTGGCACGATGGACTGAAGTACAAGCTGCTCAACTCAGAACTACCAGACATAATTACAAAAATACTGTCTAACTTTTTAGACGACAGACAGAATGACATCTCCTTTGAAGGAGAGATATCAAGAGACCTTTGATCTGAGAAGCGGAGTTCCGCAAGGATCCGTTCTCTCCCCAATGCTGTACTATTCTATACGCATGACATGCCCACGGGAGAGAAGGATGTGTCAACCTTATCTTTGCGGACGACGTGACACAGATCATAATGACGAATGACAGAAGTAGACATAGGCTTTGCCTTACCGACGAGACAGCATATTCAAGAACTCAATGAGTATGAAAGAAGGTGGAAAATAAGACCAACCAGGACAAGTTCAAACTGCTCTCAATATCAGCATTGAGACCAGAAGATGTAATTGTAGACAACAGACGAATACCGTTTGCTAATTAAGGCTGAAGGTGCTCGGACTACCCTGACCCGATGCGGGATGTTCTCACACATCAAGCAAAAGATCAGGGATGCTAGAGTAAACCAAAGCTAAATTAGCACGATTCGGACAGCTAGACCCAAGACTAAAGCCCACCTATATAAGGCGCTCATTAGACCTGCCCTGGAATACCCAGTATACCGACATGTTTACTCAGTACCAGCGACAGACAAAGACTACAGAAATTCCAAAACGGAGTCCTGAGTTGGATAGATGGCTGCAACAACCGAGACCTGGGGGACGGGGGAGCGGAAAGACTTCATGCAAGATACCGCATTGAAGCTATCAATTTCCGTTTCTACCGTCTGGCAGACAAGGTATGGCAGAAGCTATCCGACCAGGATGAAGAACTAACGACCAACAGCCTGATCTCCCTGGACGACGAAGACTATAGACCCCACCTCTGGTGGCGACGACTTTCCAGGTTCACCCAAGACGGGTTACCTGACCCCATCTTTGTTGGACAACGGACCAGTGACAGTGACAATGAAAACTAGGATAACCCCTGGAATAAATTAGAATTAAGAATAGCATTAAGTACTTAGAATTAAGGTGAACTAGTTTTAGAAGCCAATAAGTAAGAAGAAATGAACCAAGTTGGATCAACTAAAAATGGGAATCAAATCCCAAGTTCCCTGAGAACTAATAATTAGAATTAAGCTCTTAGAATTAAGGTAAATTAGTTTAGAGATTAGGTAAAATGTAGGGAACAAAAATTAGGTAATAATCAAGAACGAAGTACTAACCAACTAACTCTAATTATAAGATAAAGGGGAAAGGCAGTCCTAGAAAGGCAAGGAGTCTGGGACACTTGCTTAGCTAGCCTGCCCCCCAGAAAAAAACCCCCCAAAAAAAAAAAAAAAAAAAAAAAACTACTAACCTCTAACCCTTCACGGGATGGAAGCCCGAAATAGCGTAAGTTACTAACAAGTGGACATAACACAAATGTAGCATTACAACGTGGTTTGAGTTCTCATTCCCACCCACCCCACCAAGGGAGGGTGGGAGAGAGGGACAATACCAATATGGAGCCTGTTGTACAAAACTAACTTTGACTAAACACCCTTGCCCACCTGCCTTCCTAGAATTCATACATCACTAGAACTAAAAATCTCATTACAAGTCAAGACAAACAAACTACCTTAACAACAAAGACTAATAGGTCTGTCCTATTCTTACTCACTATCACTAATACCTTCCTTTCACCAAACCTTACAACCCTTCCAAAACCTTACCTTCCTTCTGGGGTGGGGGGGGGCCCCCCCAGGGGATAACCCCACTCCATCCTATCCCCCCCCTGCTTGCTTGCTTGCTTGGACATACAGTCCGCTCTGTGAGCGAGAGAGGGTGACAGTGGCTGACGGGCGGCTGACAGCCGACGGCTGACGGCTGCGGCTGACAGCTGACAGTCAGTCGGCGGCTGACCGCCTCTTCCCGGATTTGACACTTGCGTTCGCGTTTGTAATTATTAGTACGTATGAAAGGAGATGAATGAGTTTTGTAAGAAAATGAAAGAATGTATGAATAAATGAAAGATAGGTCCCTATGTAACTATAAGTAGACAGCCTGCAATAACAATAATCTTAAGTAGTTACTAACATACTAATACTAACAGTCAGGGAAAGGAGCCAGTTGGAAATACCAGAGGTTTAATACTGTGGTATAGCCAACCCTCCCCTCGAATAAATTACAAGAAAAAAAACATAAGGGAAAGGAGGTCATTGGAAATGCCAGAGATTCAATTCTGTGGCATAGCCAACCCTCCCCCGCTAAAATAAAATAAAAATAAATAAATAATTAAGGGAAAGGAAGGCATTGGAAGTACCAGAGTTATTGTCTTAGTTTAACATTTATCATAATATTGCAATCATATTATCAAAATCACTATTATTAGTATTGTCATTATTTTTATTTATTATATTTACTAACACTAATTTAATATCATCACTAAGAATAGTTTTTTCACATTCCACTCACTTATATAACAAACTCTGGTATATCCAACCTTCCCCCGACATCATCTCGTAGACTAAGTCCCCAAACTAAATCTAGGCTTAAGTGTAATAGGTTAAGAATGCATATCTGCAAACATGATGCATCAACATGTCTCTCTGACATAATTAAAGCTATTATAGACAAGAATGCATATTTGCATATTTTATGCATCAAACATGTCTCTCTGACATAATTAAAGCTATTGGTCAGACATTAAAGATTTACTGTTTAAGATTCTCTCTCTCCACGCCTGGATCACTATAAAATAAAAAATAAAGCAAAATCACAAAAAACAGCACTTATGTAAATACAGCACTCGTTCCAGGCGCCTGACCCTTCTGTCACTCTGTAGTTTTAGACTCTCGAAGCACGAATGGAAATACTAACAAACTGAAAACTAACCAGATCTCCTGATCACCTTCGGGATGAGAGCCCGAAGTACTAACTAACACCACTAACAATTAGCACTTAAAACTAATGTACAGCACCGTGGCCTGAGTTCCCCCCCCCCTCTTCTTCCCCCAAAGGGGGGGAAGCGAGGGAAACGATCCAAATATGGAGCCTTTCCTAAATCAACCACCAGACATTAAAACAGCCCTGTTTGCCGCACACCTCACGAATCTCACATAGACATTTTAGTTACGATACAGCGATATCACAAGCATACTTGAGCACTATAAGACTGACTGGTCTGTCCAGTCCTTTTATCCTTTCTCCGCATACCTTCCTTTTTTAGCCCCACTTAATTCCTTCAATAACCTAATCTTCCTTCCGAGGGATCCCCTCAATCCTACCTCCCCCATCCCCCCCCCCCCCCCCATTCACGGTTTCACGACATACAGTCTACTCCGACCCACTGCCGTGATCATGCGCGGATGATACCGAGAGAAACGTTGGCCACTAGATTAACTTATATTTTGAACTATTTGTTCATTTACTGTGACAAATATATAAATTTGTAACCATTATCCTGGAAATTCACTCCTCCTGAGAGTAATATCGGCGCAATACTCGCCAGTTGTAGTAGCAGAGAGAAGTTATATTAGAAAAATAGAGAAGACTATTTACAAGTTGAATGCAGCTGATGCAGCAATATCTTTCAATAAGACTTGTTTGAAAGAGGGTCTCCTTCCAAATAATAATAATAATAATAATAATAATAATAATAATTAATGTGGAAATTACTAACAGATATCATCAGCGAAAGGCTATACAACTACCTAGAGGATACAAACGCCATCCCCCACCAACAGAAAGGCTGCAGAAGGAAGTGTAGGGGCACAAAAGACCAGCTCCTGATAGGACAAAATGGTAAAGAACATTAAGAAGAAGGAAAAACCAAACCTAAGCATGGCATGGATAGACTATAAGAAAGCCTTCGACATGGTACCACACACATGGCTAATAGAATGCCTGAAAATATATGGGGCAGAGGAAAACACCATCAGCTTCCTCAAAAATACAATGCGCAACTGGAATACAATACTTACGAGCTCTGGAATAAGACTAGCAGAGGTTAATATCAAGAGAGGGACCTTCCAGGGCGACTCACAGAATTAACCATCTGATGTTCATGGACGACATCAAGCTGTATGGTAAGAGCATCAAGGAAATAGATACCCTCATTCAGACTGTAAGGATTGTATCTGGGGACATCAGGATGATTTGGAATAGAAAAATGTGCCTTAGTCAACATACAAAACAGCAAAGTAACAAGGACTGAAGGGATAAAGCTACCAGATGGGAACAACATCAAACACATAGATGAGACGGGATACAAATACCTGGGAATAATGGAAGGAGGGGATATAAAACATCGAGAGATGAAGAACATGATCAGGAAAGAATATAGGCAGAGACTCAAGGCGTTACTAAAGTCAAAACTCAACGCCGGAAATATGATAAAAGCCATAAAAACATTGGGCAGTGCCAGTAATCAGATACAGCGCAGGAATAGTGGAACGGACGAAGGCAGAACTTCGCAGCATAGACCAGAAAACGAGGAAACATATGACAATACACAAAGCACTACACTAAGAGCAAATACGGACAGACTATACATAACACGAAAGGAAGGAGGGAGGGGACTACTAAGCATAGAGGACTGGGTGGGCAGTATCGAGAACAGAGCACTGTGAAGACGAGTGGCTCAAGAGTGCATGGGAAGAAGGACTGATAAAAGTAGACGAAGACCCAGAAATATACAGAGACAGGAGAATGACAAGCAGAACAGAGGAATGGCATAACAAACCAATGCACGGACAATACATGAGACAGACTAAGGAACTAGCCAGCGATGACACATGGCAATGGCTACAGAGGGGAGAGCTCAAGAAGGAAACTGAGGGAATGATGACAGCGGCACAAAACACTAGCTACCTTGCAGTATAAGTGGTACGAACACCAACCTGAAGGAGTGATAGAAACGATCAGGCAAAGATCCTCTGGGACTATGGTATCAGAACGATAGGGTGATACGTTGCAAATAGACCAGACATGACGTTGATTGACAAAATCAAGAGAAAGTATCACTCATTGATGTCGCAATACCATGGGACACCAAGGTTGAAGAGAAAGAAAGGGAAAAAATGGATAAGTATCAAGACCTGAAAATTGAAATAAGAAGGATATGGGATATGCCAGTGGAAATCGTACCTATAATTCTAGGAACACTAGGCACGATCCCAAGATCCCTGAAAAGGAATCTGGAAAAACTAGAGGCTGAAGTAGCTCCAGGACTCATGCAGAAGAGTGTGATCCTAGAAACGGCGCACATAGTAAGAAAGTGATGGACTCCTAAGGAGGCAGGATGCAACCCGGAACCCCACACTATAAATACCACCCAGTCGTATTAGAGGGCTAGTTGATAGAGCAAAAAAATAAATAAATAATAATAATAATAATATTTGCGGTGTAGCCCATGACGTTCATTTTGGTACTACATTCTCATTACCTAATAGTAAATGAAGATGTAGAAGGAAGAAAGGAAACTGTAAATTAGATATAGAATTACATAATATTTTCAGTATAGATAATTCTCCAGTTACTTGCACTGGTCTTTTTTCCATCAGATATTTAAGAAAAACCTTATACCATATCATAGTTCACTATACCTAATTTGCTAAAATAAAGCTATTGTATTTTACTGTCGAAAAGATAAGTAACAATGAAATAATCAAATAAAGAAATAAGTCCTGAAAATCTAAATATTTTCCCCCTGAAACCGTCCTCACACTGCCAAAATAATTATATCAGGTAACATCTCGCTATTGTTGGGAAATTCTAATTATAATTTTTATGTGCTGAAACATTTTTGGCTCCAGTATTCTAAAGATTTTTTGTCTTAAATAATGAAATGCAAGAAAAGTGTTCTGTACTTTTATTTCTGTTTAGAATGCTCTTTAAAATTACTTAAGATATTAAAAAAAATATGGTGTACTT
>NC_087205.1:35990350-36005350 GCF_015104395.2 Macrobrachium nipponense
ATGACTTGGTTGTCAGCTTGCCCAAGAGCCCAGATGAGAATGATGGTTATCATGTATCCTGCTACAAGAAATTCACAGCCGTTACATCCACAACATCAGCTCCTGGAGATAGACCATGTGACGCTAGCGACCGGAATTTGGTGAATTTACGTTCCAATGCAAGGGCAGATGACGATGCTGAACCCTCATCTGGAATTCTTCCTGTCACTTGTCTATTCTGTAATCAAAAGAGGAAGAAAAAAAGTTGGGGCTATTGACTTTTAGGATCGTGTGAAACATTAGAAGCAGGACAGAGGATCAAGATGCTGCTGAACTATTTCAGGATACAGCTGTCCCTTTGAAAGTCGTTGGTGTTGATCTGGTGGCAAAAGAAGCTAAGTATCATCATTCATGCAAGAGCGCATTCTTGCTTGCAGCCAATAGAACTTCTAGTACTGTACAGAATAAAGATGACATTCCACAAAAAAAGACAATAATTGCTGCAAGAAATATCCGTGAATATGTCAAGAAGTTGTAATTGCTGACAAACGTGCAGAGCTGTTGACATCTGTGTATGATCATTATATGGACTTTTGTTCATCTGCTGATGAGTCTACTATGCATAGGCACAGCTTGTTGCGAAACCTAACAGATAAGTTTGGGTCCAAAATCAAGGTCCAGAATTCGGTAGACAAGAAATTAAGTAGTATTCTTTACAATGCTGTAATTGCTGATGATTCCGTACGTGTGGCTTATGACTACACAGACGCCGAGGAATGACTCCTCAACCAAGCAGCTGTTAAATGCAACAAAAAAAGATTTACCAGATAATCCAACACTGAATGATATCAGAGACGGGTACACAATGCCCATGTTGAAGTTCTTCAAAGTTCTGTAAACGGGCAACATATCTGACCAATGTGGAAAACAAACTAAAAGTTGTATTGATTCCATAAGTCAGGATGTATTGTTTGTTGTTCAAAGAGGCCACGCAAAACCAGCAAAACATGTAACTCTAGGTATGGCTATAAGATCTATCACAAGTAGCAAGAAGCTTGTTGAAATTCTGAATAGGTTTGGTCTTTGTCTCAACTATTCATGGTTACAGGAACTCGAAACATCAATTGCTGAAGCCATCCAAGAGAAGAAAGAAGCTTGCCAATAGGACACTTTGGCAGGAGCCCCAATGGGACTTGCATTCGACAATTTCGATGAGATAACACAGACATTGTCCGGGAGCGATACACTGCATGATACAATTGCAATTCTGTATCAAAATTTGTCAGGAGGTCGTACCAACAGTCAACAGAGTAATGAAACACCAACACCAGTTAGAAAGGCAACACCAAGAGCAAAGAAAGCTGTCAAGAAGAGGTCTCTCACTGTCGCAGATACATCTCTTGCTCCCTATTTTGGTGACCCCAAAATACCGACCTTTACGACCTTTACTTATAAGAACACATCCATTTCTACCCTACCTGATGCTGCAATCACTGCAAGACATCTGGACCTCGTGTGGATGATGAGCCACGCATTTGAGACTGATGTTCTTCCCATGTGGGTTGGCTTCAATGCCATCTTCTACAAGGATCAGCTACCATAACAAGAAGTGAAATACATGTTAAACCTTAACGAGCCCATTATCAGCTTTTTGGTAGTGCGACAAACCCTTCGAACAACCCAGAAGTATGCTGAAGAATGCAACCAAGAGTATGGACTGGTTACAAATAACCTTGCAGCAGCAAGACCAGCCATGCAAATCAAGGCTACAGAATCTCCAACATTTGACAATGTTTTCATCATGATGGGTGCCTTTCTAATAGAGATGGCATTTTTCAAGGCCCTTGGAAAACCCATAGCCAGGTTCTTTGATTGGTTTCCTCACAGGAAAACACTTCAACCGATGCAAGAGGCTCCATCCTCTACTTGGCCATGCCTTCGAAAGCCTGCATTTCAAGGCCTTTCTAAAGACGCGATTACAGAGAAGAGCTTCATACCCTGATATCTACTGTGCAAGCAAATACCAATACAGGAGAACATGGGCTTGAGCTGGTGATCAGTACAGATCTTTCTGAGAAGTGTTCGAAAGAGTATTCTGAATCCACCAAGGTAACTGTATCAGGAGCTCATGGATACACTGCAAAGTTCTAGATGATGTATGCGGAGTACATTAACATATTTCACCAACTTGAAAGGGGTAACCAGACATATAACATCTAGCTCTATGTCTTCACACTGACACCAATCATTGACCTTTTCTTCCCACAGGCCACATCAACTATTCCTGCTGGTTAACAAATAGCAATTACACTTATTGAATATTGATGAGACTCATCCTGGCATTAGAGAGTTACTTAATCAGGGTGTATTCACAATGCGAAGGACAGAACATGATTTCAGCAGAATTCCTTTGGATTTGACACTTGAACAAACTATCAATGACGACGACTTATCTTGACTGACAGGAATCACCTCTTTCAGTAATGACTACTTCGCTCCCTTCAGACGAATGGTAACAAAGGCTAACCGAGCATCGTTCATTAGTCAGCTGCAAGAGATGACAGGATTGACTAGCTAAGAAGATGTCATTACAGAACATAGGTCAAGACGAATTCAATGTAACAATGAGGATCTTCAGAAAATCATCAAACAAATCTTAGATACGAACAATCTATTTGAAACCCAGGAAACTTCAGAGGTATGTACAATACTCTGAAAAGCAACCTGACTTCCAGAAGACTTTCAGAGTAATGGCGAAGAGCTCTACAGTTTCTAACACGACAAAAGAAGCTCCTCAGAAGTTCGCAGCCACAATGCATGGAGCTGAGGATAAAGCAAACACTAGGCTGAATGAATGGAGGTATGAGAAGTTCATGAAGACATATGGACCAAAGGGAAATGGAAAACACCTACTAGCCTATTTGAAGGGCATAGACGGAAGTGGACTACCACCTTGCGAAGACGAGCTCAATCCTCACATTAAGCGTGCCTTCTTTGTTGCTAACAGGACAAGAGCCAGATCAAACTCATATAGAGTAGCATACCTCTGAAGAAAATGGCTGGCAGTTGGTTGATGGCCATTACAAACCAGTATGGTTCGAAGGGGAGGAACGCCATGAATGCCTTATCCCAGAGACAGACGACTTGGAAGCATTGGACAAGGATGAGGAAGACGACATGGACATTGCATCTTCTGATGAAGATGGGTGTTGTGATGAGGATGACTAGAATCTTGTTACAGAAAGGCAGGCTGAGATTATAATTAGCTATGCCAGTAAATTCTAGTTGAACTCATGATTATAAGCATATCCACATATGTTTTCCTAACAGAGAGAGAGAGAGAGAGAGAGAGGAGAGAGAGAGAGAGAGAGAGAGAGAGAGAGAGAGAGATGTGTGTGTGTGTGATTCCAGTAGTTTTGATGTTTTCATCTTATAAACTTTAGCAATAGATTCATAGCAAATGTGATACATGTATGTGTATACTAATTAATTTGAGTATGTCTATCAAAAGGCAGTTTTGGTTTCAAAAAGCATAATCACTTGCCCGGTCATCTCCTGTAGCAACCTATACTTAGATAGCAATGTTTTACCAAAATATGTACTATTACTACTACCTTGTAAAAGGTGTGAAACATTAGATTCATAAACAAAAACTAATAATTTCTGAGTTAGATACGGTTAGATTATTATTATCTAATATCAGGGTAAATACCATAAAACGAATATCGATTTGTAAACAGTATTGGCACGTATTATATTTTCATTCTTCACCTTTTCTTGTTTGAATAAATACTTAAATATATAAATTTGTAGTTCCTTCATTCGTTCTATGTCAGATAAGAAAAAATTCCCACGAAGTTTTTTATTTATGATATATAAAGAGATCATGAAGCTAGAGAATTTATTTTAATCCGCCATGTGCTAGTATAGCACTCTCTTTAGGATTTTATTAAATGGGTTTGCTCCAAAATCGATACTTAAGAACTACTGATCCTCTATATCAGGAAGTCGAAAGGATATTTCTACAAAGTTTCATTAATGTACGTAAGATCCGTTTTAAATGTGCTTAAAGATAGCACTCTCTTTAGGTCGTTCTTAAATGGGTTTTGAACCAAATTTGACACTTGAGAATTACTGATCCTTCATCAGGAAGCACTAAGTTATATTTCCATAAAGTTTCATTGATGTACTCAAATTGTGATTAAAATGTGACAGTAGCGCCCCCTTTAGGCCCTTCTTGAATGCGTTTTGCACACCAATTGTGCCATTTAAGAATGGAACATCTGTAATCACAGTGCCAAACGAAACTTCTATCACAGGTTTGATTGATGTACTCCAAAATGTAATAATGAAACTTTGTTTTTGGGGGGCAGCTCAAGCAGCGCCCTCTATTCAACGCACCAACGGCATAACTTAAGAATGAACATTCGGAAGGTCCCCATCACACCAGCTGATGACTTTAGCTATCAGACCTTCGTACTCGAGGAGTAATACAAATCTTCTGTGAGCTCCCGGACTAGAATATTTATCCATGTTTTGGTAGGTCTCATAATTCTTCTGCTGTGTTGAATTCTAGGTACATATTTCCTTGTAATCCCCATTTGTCATTTATACGAGCTTTCTTTGTAAACTTATCCTTTTATTTCTCTCAAACTGCTAAGCAAAGAACGGTAAGGAGAATGGCTTAGCACCACTCCTCTGCTTCATTGTCCTTCGTAGCGCATTTGCTTTTATTTACACACACACACACACACACACACACACACACACACACACACACACACACACACATATATATATATATATATATATATATATATATATATATATATATATATATATAATCTTCAAAATGTCAAGCGTGCTTGTTAAGCCTTTGCCACTTCTTTTTCAGCCTACGAGAATGATATTGCACGAGACGCTCTATAAATACCGTCTGGCTTAGATTAAACACCATAAACGGGCACGCGCTCTTGCTCTTGTGGAATTAGGTTAAGAGGAAGAGAAGAGAAGAGAGAGAGAGAGAGAGAGAGAGAGAGGAGAGAGAGAGAGAGAGAGAGAGAGAGAGAGGTGGGGGTTGGGGGGGGGGGGGGGAGGAGTTGCTTCAAACGCCTAAAAGAATGGGTCCCGCTGAAATATCAAAGGTCAACCTGTAGTGATAAATAGTCCTGATATTCGCTGGCTATGATTCTACGTAGGATATAAGAGACTGAAAATGCGCTGGGGAAAGAGATACAAATGAATAAAAAGAGGGGAGTCCAAATATAACCAAGGGACTGAAATGTGATTTGTACAGTGCCGGAAGTCATGCGGATGGCATGTGTTTCAGTTATTGCGTTTGATGTGTTGTTTTCCCTTGTTAGGTTGGTAAGTGACCACATATTTTTCCTGTATTTTTTATGGTTGTCTTTATCATCCGGTTTTCTTGATGTGTTTTATTATATCATTTTGATTGCCCTCTTTTTGTCTTAATAGCGGTATATTTTCCAATGGATTGGATACCTTTAATGTTAGAAATTATGCGGTACATGAATTATGGATGTAAAATGGAAGTTTGTTTTTCTTTGCATAACTTGTTAATGTTAATTCATCTGTTATCACTTTTTCTTGTTTAATTATGTCTTCGTTAAAAGGTCTTCTATTTCTGTTATCCTGGTTTATTTCTACTGTATGAAGTCTGCAAGCACCAAGAAGTTTTAACTCCTTTTTATATTAAGTTCGTAAGAATGCTAAATCGCTTAACATTATTGTAGCCTCTATCAATTACCAGTTTATTGACTAATTTTTTGTTTATTTGGCTGTTAGTCTTTTTCCTCCTTTGCTCTTAATTCATACTGTGTGAAATTTGTATGCAAACTCTTTGTTCTCTAGGAACTTCCTAGGAATGCATGATGCCCATCATTGCTTTAGCTACATTAGTTATCAGTTTATTTGCCGTATTATTATTTGGTGTTCATTCCTCTGTCACTATTTTTCTTCCAGGAAAATTTCCAAGTTTATTTCCTGCTTTACTAAGTTTATATGGAAGCTCAATAAGGTTTTATATCCTTTTTTTTATGAACTTCGTAGGAATGTTTGAATGCCTGCCATCGCTTCAACCAATTATTAGTTTAGTGGTCTATTTATTGTTAGGCGTACATTCGTCAGTTACTTATTTTTCTTGATTATGTTTTTCTCTTCGACTTTATTTACTACTGTATACATTTTGAATTCAAATTCAATAAAGATTTATTTCACGTTTACTCTGTAAACTTTGTAGGAATGATTGATTGCCTATCATTCCTTCAGTCTCTTTCAATTATCAGTTTATTTGTCTAATTATGTGTGTTTGTTTTACCGTCTCACCTTCTGTTTGAAGTTTGTGTGCAAAGTCAGTAAAGCTGTAATTCCTTTTTTTTCTAGGTTTGTAGAATACTAGATGGCATTCTGTCTTTTTCCATTACCAATTTAATTGCCCAATGTTTAATAAAATTTAATTCGCCTGTTACCCTTTTTTCCTCTGTGTTATCTTTGGTCAATGTGTCTCCCAGCTCTATTTTCCTAATTAATGTCCTTCTGTTTTAAGATTGCATACAAACTCAATAAAGTTTGAAGTCATTTTTTATTCTTTTAGGAAGTTCGTAGGAATGCTAGATCGCCTACCATTGCTTCACCCTTCATCAGCATTCTGTCCCGACGGAGTTAATGGAATGTCATTACGGGCTGCCACACTGGAGGGTTCTTGAATCTTAGCGGCAGCAGATTCTGGCTTTATCACGATTTGGCAACCTCTCGCACCGCGTACTGAATAAGGACCGCAATACTATTTAATGAGAGAGACATATTCGCTGTATGTGTCTATTAATTTTTATTTTTGTTTTGCTTCTACTTCCTCTACTTGGTTTTATTCTTAGTTCCTACCATTAACTATACACACACACAGATATATATATATATATATATATATATATATATATATATATATATATATATATATATATATATATATATATATATATATATATATATATATATATGACTGGTAAAGGTGTTCTGTAACAACAGAATTCCATCTAATAAAAAGGAGCCCATAAAAACACCAAAATGTAGAGAGAAAAGTACTATATTTCAGAGACTGCTGTCTCTCTCTTCAGGTATATGAATGAGAAAAATTTACAGAAAAGGTGGTATTTATACCAAGAGATTCGTCCACAAGTAAGCCAATTTAGGTCACCCCCGCTGATAATCTTCCTTTAATCTTCTTAAAGCGTTGGTTGAATGAACACTGCGTCGACGATGTCTGATGTCCAATTCCCTTTTGAGATGTTCATTACCTGCTTCTCTTTTATTAAGGCCGATTCCATCATTTGACTCTTGTACCGGCAGTTGCTGCTATAAATTACACTGGACTTATTCCAGTTTATTCTATGGTTATGTTCATTTATATGATTGAAAATAGCCGAGTTCTGTTGTCCATACCTAACTGACCGTTTGTGTTGTATTAATTTCTGGGGAAGTGATTTACCTGTAAATCCGATGTAAGATTGGTCACAGTCCTGGCATGGGATCTCATATACCCCGAGTCTTTGGCGATGTCTTTTGTTGGACGTTAATCAGGGATTTGGCTAAGGTATTTGGGTAGGTAAATGCAAAAGGGTTGGATTTCCCAAGGGTGTGAGTTACTCTCTTAATCGTCTCCAGGTGGGGAATTTTTATTTTATTGTTGGGTGTGTCTCTGGTCTTGTCTTTAGGGGGTCGGTAGAAAATTACGTTTGCTTTTTGAATTGCTTCTCAATTATATGGTCAGGATACTTTAAAGATGAGAGTTGCTTGCGAATTAGTTCAAATTCTTTTTCCAGGAAATCTGGGGAACAAATTCGTAAGGCTCTTAAGAATAGGTTGCTAGCTAGACTTATCTTGATAGTATTGTCATGATAGCTAAAGTAGTGAATATATGAAAGTGAGAACGTTGGTTTTCTGTATATGGTAAATTTGTATTCTGTCGTGTCTCTGATTATTAAAACATCAAGAAAAGGAATTTTGTTGTCTGTTTCCCATTCAACTTTAAATTTGATGCTGGGCACTAATGCGTTTTTAATTTTGAGAGGAATTCATTAAAATTACCCCACTTATTATCCCAAAATGTTTAGTATGTCATCCACGTATCTCATCCACAGCATGTTTTTGGGTTTTATTGCATTTATTACTGTAGTTTTCAAGTATTCCATGTACAGATTGGCTAAAATAGGACTTAAAGGACTACCCATACTACACCCGAATTTTTGCTTGTAGAATGATTCCCCGAATGAAAATACGTTATTAGATGCACATCAATTCAACTAACTTATTATTTTGTCAAGTGCCAAAGGGAAATGATCTGAATAGGGGGATAATTTTTCCCTTAAAAACTGAAGAACGTCCTGTACTGGTACTTTTGTGATAGGGAGTCTACGTCAAGGCTTAAAAAAGTGTTTATGTTGTGAAGTGGTAATATGTGCTCTCTGAAATTTGTGACAAAAGTCTTCCGAATGTTTGATGTGACTGGGAGAAAAAGTGCCTAAAAAAGGAGAAAGGAGGCCAGCTAACCATTTAGAAATTTTGTAATTGAAAGCTCCGGCGCATGAAACGATGGGTCTGAATGGAAGATTGTCTTTTGTGAGTTTTGGGAAGACCATAAAAGTAGGGTAATTAGGATTAATTACTTTAAATTTCTCTAATAGTTCAATACTCTTTTTGTCTTGGCCAATTAATCTTACTTTCCGAAAAAATTCTGTGGGAACGTTCTGGAGGGGATTTTTCGTCAGTTTTTCGTAAGTATTTGTGTCGCTAAGGAGCTGGTTGATTTTGTCGAGGTAGAAGTCTTTGTCCATTATTACAATTTTGCCGTCTTTGTCGGATCTACTTATTATAACATCATAAGAAATATCCTGTTCCCCGCAGATTCATGATAGCATCCACTCGCTAAAAAAGTTAGATGTTATAATAAGTAGATCCGACAAAGACGGCAAAATTGTAATAATGGACAAAGACTCTACCTCGACAAAATCAACCAGCTCCTTAGCGACACAAATACTTACGAAAAACTGACGAAAAATCCCTCCGAACGTTCCCACAGAATTTTTTCGGAAAGTAAGATTAATTGGCAAAGACAAAAGAGTATTGAACTATTAGAGAAATTTAAAGTAATTAATCCTAAATTACCCTACTTTTATGGTCTTCCCAAAACTCACAAAGACAATCTTCCATTCAGACCCATCGTTTTCATGCGCCGGAGCTTTCAATTACAAAATTTCTAAATGGTTAGCTGCCTCCTCCTCCTTTTTTAGCACTTTTTCTCCCAGTCACATCAAACATTCGGAAGACTTTTGTCACAAATTCAGAGAAGCACATATACCACTTCACACATAAAACTTTTAAGCCTTGACGTAGACTCCCTATTCACAAAGTACCAGTACAGGACGTTCTTCAGTTTTTAAGGGAAAAATTATCCCCTATTCAGATCATTTCCCTTTGGCACTTGAAAAAATAATAAAGTTAGTTGAATTATGTGCATCTAATAACGTATTTTCATTCGGGGAATCATTCTACAAGCAAAAATTCGGGTGTAGTATGGGTAGTCCTTTAAGTCTATTTTAGCCAATCTGTACATGGAATACTTTGAAACTACAGTAATAAATGCAATAAAACCCAAAAACATGCTGTGGATGAGATACGTGGATGACATACTAACATTTTGGGATAATAAGTGGGGTAATTTTAATGAATTCCTCTCAAAAATTAACGCATTAGTGCCCAGCATCAAAATTTAAAGTTGAATGGGAAACAGACAACAAAATTCCTTTTCTTGATGTTTTAATAATCAGAGACACGACAGAGAATACAAATTTACCATATACAGAAAACAACCAACGTTCTCACTTTCATATATATTCACTACTTTAGCTATCATGACAATACTATCAAGATAAGTCTAGCTAGCAACCTATTCTTAAGAGCCTTACGAATTTGTTCCCCAGATTTCCTGGAAAAAGAATTTGAACTAATTCGCAAGCAACTCTCATCTTTAAAGTATCCTGACCATATAATTGAGAAAGCAATTCAAAAAGCAAACGTAATTTTCTACCGACACCCCCTAAAGACAAGACAGAGACACACCCAACAATTAAAATAAAAATTCCCCACCTGGAGACGATTAAGAGAGTAACTCACACCTTGGGAAATCCAACCCTTTTGCATTTACCTACCCAATACCTTAGCCAAATCCCTGATTAACGTCCAACAAAAGACATCGCCCAAAGACTCGGGGGTATATGAGATCCCATGCCAGGACTGTGACCAATCTTACATCGGATTTACAGGTAAATCACTTCCCCAGAGATTAATACACACAAACGGTCAGTTAGTTATGGACAACGAACTCGGCTATTTTCAATCATATAAATGAACATAACCATAGAATAAACTGGAATATGTCACGTGTAATTTATAGCAGCAACTGCCGGTACAAAGAGTCAAATGATGGATCGGCCTTAATAAAAGAGAAGCAGGTAATGAACATCTCAAAAGGGAATTGGACATCAGACATCGTCGACGCAGTGTTCATTCAACCAACGCTTAAGAAGATTAAAGGAAGATTATCAGCGGGGGTGACCTAAATTGGCTTACTTGTGGACGAATCTCTTTGGTATAAATACCACCTTTTCTGTAAACTTTTCTCATTCATATACCTGAAGAGAGAGACGCAGTCTCTGAAATATAGTAACTTTTCTCTCTACATTTTGGTGTTTTTATGGGCTCCCTTATTAGATGGAATTCTGTTGTTACAGAACACCTTTACCAGTCATTGTCAGCCCATTATGGAATTCAACCGCCTTTCCACGATTCTTCACTTACTTCCAGAAGTCAAGCCAGTTTTCCACAAGTTTGAAAAAGAACTGAACAGACTACAACCGGCTGAAAAACCAAAAACACTTTTTGGAAGAATGCCTCAAAAGAACAAGTACTTCCAAAAATGTACGGATTCGGGAGATGGACTCTGCAATCAAACCCCTTCCCTCTATCACACAAGATTTTCCTGGAAGAAAGAATCACCAATACGAGAAACGACATCTTCGTGCTACGCAGAGTGATATATGGAACTCAATCTAATCTTCGCCTCCTCACTACGGACCACGTATACAGTATCTGATTTCATTCTGTTCCGACATTGCTGCCTATATAGAGTGACTCATTCCACAGACTTTTACGCAAGTTAAATAACCAAATAGATAATAGCGCATGGAATAATCTTGAACAACAAGACAAAGTTTTAAACTTATCAACACCCCCTTACTGTAAATCAACATTTAGTTTTAAATTTAGGCTTATCCTTTGCCCTAATGCCAGACCGCAAAAACAACCTAGACTTCATAGTGGCTTTTTGATAAATTCATATCTGACAAAAACTGTACAGCCGTGAAGAGATATGTTTAAAAGGAGTGTTACTAAATGCTTTAACTGACCTTCATAAGAAATATCCTGTTCCCCGCAGATTCATGATAGCCATCCAACCCTCGCTAAAAAAAGTTAGATGTTATAATAAGTAGATCCGACAAAGACGGCAAATTGTAATAATGGACAAAGACGACTACCTCGACAAAATCAACCAGCTCCTTAGTGCGACACAAATACTTACGAAAAACTGACCAAAAAATCCCCTCCAGAACGTTCCCACAGAATTTTTTCGGAAAGTAAGATTAATTGGCCAAGACAAAAAGAGTATTGAACTATTAGAGAAAATTAAAGTAATTAATCCTAAATACCCTACTTTATGGTCTTCCCAAAACTCACAAAGACAATCTTCCATTCAGACCCATCGTTTCATGCGCCGGAGCTTTCAATTACAAAAAAATTTCTAAATGGTTAGCTGGCCTCCTTTCTCCTTTTTTAGGCACTTTTTCTCCCAGTCACATCAAACATTCGGAAGACTTTTGTCACAAATTCAGAGAAGCACTATACCACTTCACAACATAAAACTTTTAAGCCTTGACGTAGACTCCTATTCACAAAGTACCAGTACAGGACGTTCTTCAGTTTTAAGGGAAAAATTATCCCCCTATTCAGAATCATTTCCCTTTGGCACTTGACAAAATAATAAAGTTAGTTGAATTATGTGCATCTAATAACGTATTTTCATTCGGGGAATCATTCTACAAGCAAAAATTCGGGTGTAGTATGGGTAGTCCTTTAAGTCCTATTTTAGCCAATCTGTACATGGAATACTTTGAAACTACAGTAATAAATGCAATAAAACCCAAAACATGCTTGGGATGAGATACGTGGATGACATACTAACATTTTGGGATAATAAGTGGGGTAATTTTAATGAATTCCTCTCAAAATTAAACGCATTAGTGCCCAGCATCAAATTTAAAGTTGAATGGGAAACAGACAACAAAATTCCTTTTCTTGATGTTTTAATAATCAGAGACACGACAGAATACAAATTTACCATATACAGAAAACCAACGTTCTCACTTTCATATATTCACTACTTTAGCTATCATGACAATACTATCAAGATAAGTCTAGCTAGCAACCTATTCTTAAGAGCCTTACGAATTTGTTCCCCAGATTTCCTGGAAAAAGAATTTGAACTAATTCGCAAGCAACTCTCATCTTTAAAGTATCCTGACCATATAATTGAGAAAGCAATTCAAAAGCAAACGTAATTTTCTACCGACCCCTAAAGACAAGACCAGAGACACACCCACATAAAATAAAAATTCCCCACCTGGAGACGATTAAGAGAGTAACTCACACCCTTGGGAAATCCAACCCTTTTGCATTTACCTACCCAAATACCTTAGCCAAATCCCTGATTAACGTCCAACAAAAGACATCGCCCAAAGACTCGGGGGTATATGAGATCCCATGCCAGGACTGTGACCAATCTTACATCGGATTTACAGGTAAATCACTTCCCCAGAGATTTAATACAACACAAACGTCAGTTAGGTATGGACAACAGAACTCGGCTATTTTCAATCATATAAATGAAACCATAACCATAGAATAAACTGGAATATGTCACGTGTAATTTATAGCAGCAACTGGCCGGTACAAGAGTCAAATGATGGAATCGGCCTTAATAAAAGAGAAGCAGGTAATGAACATCTCAAAAGGGAATTGGACATCATACATCGTCGATGCAGTGTTCATTCACCAACGCTTAAGAAGATTAAAGGAAGATTATCAGCGGGGGTGACCTAAATTGGCTTACTTGTGGACGAATCTCTTGTATAAATACCACCTTTTCAGTAAACTTTTCTCATTCATATACCTGAAGAGAGAGACAGCAGTCTCTGAAATATAGTACTTTTCTCTCTACATTTTGGTGTTTTTATGGGCTCCTTTTATTAGATATATATATATATATATATATATATATATATATATATATATATATATATATATATATATATATATATATATATATGTATATATATATATATAAAGTATAAAAGGTCCATTAAAACACTCTGTTTTTAGGCTAAGAGGCTAAGGACTATATATCGGTGGTCTGACTACCACCCTCATCAAGTAATGAATGACAGCAGAAGTCACATTGGCGAAATATATAGTGGGGGGGAGGGAGTGTGCCCTTAGGTGATGCCTGGGGTCGTCGTGGATCCGCCATAGGTTCTGATAATTGTCTTAATCCTCTTCATTGTTGCCTTAGGGAGGCCTTGTCTAAAAGGTCTTCATAAGGGTATTTTCTCCCACTATATATTTCGCCAATATGACTCCTTCTGTCATTCACTGCTTGATAAGGGTGGTAGTCAGACTACCGATATAGTCTTTAGCTTCAAATCTATATTTTAATGGGTGGGGTGCAGCTTGTGGCGTGCGAGATCCGTTGACATCCCGGAGGATTCTCGGAGGCTACCACCCTCGGTGTTTCCCGTGGTATTTTTGGGTTGCCTGCAGGCATTGCAGCTTGACCCGGTTGACCTACTCATCAGCGTCAGTGATTCTTGAACTCATGAAGACAAGTAAGGCGGCTTTCTACAGGGATGAGATGTTTTATAGCTATTTAAGACGATCGTGGATCGCTGGGTACTTGTATATTTGCACGACCCTGTTTGCAGTACGGTCTTCTGGACCTTGTATGGCCTGATGACCTGGGATCCACTAAGCCTCTCATGGTTATTCCTTGTTTTGAATTTGTAAGGTTATTTTCGTATTTTATTGTTTATTAACTGAACATTTTCAACATTATTATAATTATTCTTAGCATATATCCTGGTCACTAAATTAGATAAGTGCAATTTAGTTTGTATGTGTTAGGTAGGAGTCTCTTGCTTCCTTCTACCTAACTGAGTTTCTTAGATTATATTTTTCTGGCTAGTAATTTGGAAGGTACCTGCTTAAGTGTCATATTTAAAATTTCCTATTTCTTGCTTAGGGTTTAATTTAGTTGTAGGTGATCTTTTTAAGATCTTAAGGTTGGTTTTTCCCTTGTTTTATACATTAATTTTGATTATCAATTTTGTCAACCATTAACCTTTTTTTTTGTGTAATAAAAAATATTGTAACTTTTGTTGAGGTGTTTCTTCTTTTGTTCCTATGTTGCTGTCTTACATTTTTCCTGACCGCAAATTCTGAGTAAAGACAGGAACCCTTGAAATTACACGGCCGTAAATAAGGTCGTAACATAAATATATATAAATATACATATATTTATGCTACACATTATTTTATACGGCCGCGTAATTTCAAGGGTTCCTGTCTTTACTCAGAATTTGCGGTCAGTAAAAATGTAGACAGCAACATAGGACAAAAGAAGATACACCTTAACAATATATAATATATATATATATATATATATATATATATATATATATAATGTATATATATGTGTGTGTGTGCGTGTATATATGTGTGTGTGTGTGTATGACCATGCCAATACGCTTTTTTCACATTACTTTATTCAGTCTTGAATCAGTTTAAGGAAACTGAATAAATATGGGCCATATCCTCAATGGTCTTTTATCTAAAAAA
>NC_087205.1:36007850-36014150 GCF_015104395.2 Macrobrachium nipponense
ATGAATTTAGCACAAAATTCAAGAAAATTAATTCAATCAAAATTCAAAAGTGTTAGGCAATAATTGAACAAAATTTGAAATTAATTCACAAGTGCTAAACAAATAATAAAACTTGAAAAGAATTCTAAAGTAAATGCAAATTTAATTCACAAGTGTTAAATTTAAATTAAATGTGCAATTATTAAGCAATGAAAATAACTAAGTCAATTAAATTGTGAATGCAAATGAAAATATAAAATAAAAAGTCACACTTCGATAAGAAAATGAACAAGTGCACAAACAATGGAACAAACACAAAACACAAAAATTCGCAATGTGTAAAAGTGTAAATCTTTTTCACTCAAACATACTGGTTAGATATGAAACACTTATAAAAATTTTTAAACACAAAAACATTTATATGAAACTCAAAATTTATATAAGTAAAATTCACAACATCAGGGAAAATTACTGTTACTTGGAAACAAAGTAAATTTTAATTAATTCTTAAATTAAATTAAGTAAAATTAAATCAAAATTAAGTTTATCACAAAATTCAAGAAAATTAATTCAATCAACATTCAAAAGTGTTAGGCAATAATTGAAAATTTGACATTAATTCACAAGTGCTAAACAATAATAAAACTTGAAAAGAATCCTAGGTAAATGCAAATTAATTCACAAGTATTAAATTTAATTAAATGTGCAATGATTAAGCAATGAAAATAACTAAGTTCAATTAAATTGTGAATGCAAATGGAAATATAAAATAAAAAGGCGCACTTCAATAACAAAATGAACAAGTGCACAAACAATGGAACAAACACAAAACACAAAAATTCGCAATGTGTAAAAGTGTAAATCTTTTTCACTCAATACATTGTAACCATCAGTTTTTATCAAACCTTCATACCATCTGATATTAGTTATTAGTTAACCACTGTTCCTATCAGTTATTAGTTTCTTACCAACCATCATAACCATTAGATATTAGTTGCAACTAATAAATATAACACACTTTACCTTTTTGGTATACCAATTTCTTTCTTTGCTGCAGTCTTGTTTCACTTTACCAAAAAACCAGGAGCCGTTACGAAACAATGTGTCAGATTCCACAAAAACACTATTTAACACCAAATAAAACCCTAAGAAATATCAAATATGAAATTCTCAGTTACGAGTGACCAATTTACGTTACATTAATATAATCTCAAGGATGTCGAGAGAGAGAGAGAGAGAGAGCGAGAGAGGGAGATGTTAACGCCTCGATAATCTAAGATCTAATGAATCTCTCTTCCTTACGGAAACTGGACAGGGCAGATGACACAAACCTTTTTTTGGGCAATAACTCTTCCAGAAGCTTCGAAATCTTACGCAACTTCACATAAAAAATGTGTAATCTGCACGTGGCTTTGATCAAAGACATACACGTATGAGACCAGTCCTGTACCTTCTACACTTTTCTCCCAACCCAAAAAAAAAAAAAAAAAAAAAAAAAGACACGTGACTCTACTGGATCGACCAAAGCAGAAGGCTTATCACGCATGATGAACAGATTTCCCAAAACCCAAAACACAAATATAGTCTGGAGCTCGCTTATCAAACATGTTGACAGATTAGGAAAGCAAACGGATCTTGGAGACCCTCTAATCTCAAAGTGTTGACATAATAGGGAAACAATCGTAGTTTCAAATGGACAAAGAAAATCTCTCTCTTTTTACATTCTACATTATATATATATATATATTTCTTTACATTATGTTATGCAAAATCTGAACACACATTTAAAACATCCTATCTCTAAGCTGATCTAGAAATCTGACAAAATGTTGCACAATTCTACATAACATTTCAAAGAGGGGAATATGCATTTTGAAAGTAGCAAAATACATATATATATATATATATATATATATATATATATATAAGATATATATATATATATATATATATATATATTATATATATATATATATATATATATATATATATATATATATATATATATATATATATATATATATATATATATATATCATTACGCTTATTGATCCCCTCGTCTTCCCCAGTAGCAGTAATTTTTTAATATTTGCTAGAAGGACAGCCATTTTACCCCCACCACATTTATGACTTGGTGGGGGGGGGGGGATTGGCGTGTCCATCTGGGGAGAAAATAAGCCGTTAACAATAGGCCTAGAGTAATAGAGTAATAAAGGCAGGTCGCAGGGTTATATAGGCTTCGAGGTGGGCTTTAGGAATTCCTAGCCTAAGACCTCTTTTCCCACAAAACTGCTGGCCGTGTTTTGCATTTTTCCAGACAATGCCGGAGGCTGTGTGTGAATCCCAGGCCGCTTTGAAATGCCCTGCTCTGTTCTCAGTCCACGCTAGTAACTCCATTGGGGCAGACGTGCCCTCTCCCTGACATGAAGTTAGCCTTTGTTTCGTCAACGCTTGGTTTGGAAGCCCCCTTTCAAACATCATGACACATGTTCAAGCCTCTAAGGATTAAAGGTACGTCTCGAAAGAGCAAAATCCAACCAGCCCTATTCCTCCAAGACGAATCTTGTTATTTCTATTCAAATCTCCCTTTTACCACTTCTCTACTGAAATCCCTTTGTCCATCATCGGGCACGTGTTGCCCCTTGTGGCCTGTTCAAGATTAATTCTCCATTAAATATTTTCTTTCATTTAAACACTAGAGTTCCTCCCTCAGTGTGTGTTAGATAAAAAGGGACTGCCCTTGTAGCTGAAATATAGTGCAAGAAGTCCTTATTTTATTTAGTGTCTTATCTGGGGGACTACTTTCCAGATTTGCCGAGACGTGTACTATGTCTCCTCGCAAGTGCTTCTTTAACGCAAGATACCTATTATCAATTTTGGAAACCATTCAGTGAATTAGATTGGATTTTGGCCAGCTTTCCCCCTATTGGTGAAAGATAGGAGCGGTCCAGACCTTATAAAGGCGCTCTGACCATGTGTGGCCAAGTTGCTTTGCCTTTATCCCAGGCCAGTCCATGTTCTTTTGTAAATAAACATAATGTAAATTAATCAGCTAGTATTCCTGGCAACCTCCCAGAACCAAATCAATCCCTTTTATACTTATCTAAGGTAAGTCAGAAGCCCTCTATTTTCCATTATTCCCTCTTAAATTTCCTCCCCTTACATCTTGGGACTACAAGGCTTGCCCAATATGTAAAAGTGGCTGACTTAGTCAGGATTCAATCCGGAGCTGCTTAAAAGCTTGTAAATCGCATTATCCCTGTAAAAAACATAAACTGTAAATTACTTTTACAAAGCGTAAATCAAAAGAAAGCATTCATAATTACGCAGGAGACACGCATGACTCAGACAGTAGGCATATACGTATATCATTCATTTAATATTATTGTTCTTATCACCATTGTTAGTTTGTAAAAAGTGTTTTAGAAGTGTTTTAAATAACTATTTCTCTAAGTTAGAGATATTATTGTGCAACGCCCAGAGCGCCAAGCGAATTCTCTGTTAGCAAGTATCATCTTGTAGGACAGTAGAGGTGACACACGTGTTTGTGTGTGTGTGTATGTTAGATAGATGCCAGAAAGTGCTAGTTAAAATTAGGAAGTGCTTTGCCAGGGACAGGTCATAGCATGTATTACAAGACTGCTAGTTAGGAGTGTTCTACTAATAGCTACGTCAAAAGAAGTGTACAATTATTTTTTGTCTGTGAAATGTTAGGGAAATTCGTTTTAACTTAGCTTTCATTCCAAGCGTTTGTAACCGCAGCATGCCCGCCTAGCTTTCCAGTTGCATCAGCTGCGCATGCACGACCTCGGCGCCAGCCAAACTTCGTTCACACAGAGCAAAGCATTCACCACTTAAAGCTTGATATCAACAATTTAAGCCAAATAACGTAAATCTTGATGTTTTAACATAAATAATATCAATCTCCATACTCGTATCTATCATTCTGCCAGAAAAATTAATGTTAATTTGCCTTGAATTAGAAATTAGAAGTTTTGTTGTTGTAAATCGTGCACTCCATTTACAGCAATCGGCTGATTTCAAAACCGCCGCTCTGCTCGACTTCCCGCACATTTCACTTAGCATTCACGCAAGTTGCGTCATATCAACTAAAATTATTAGTTCAAATAAATACAAGGGAGTTCGTCATTTATCAATTTTACACTCAGAGAGAGAGAGAGAGAGAGAGAGAGAGAGAGAGAGAGAGAGAGAGAGAGAGAGAGAGAGAGAGAGAGCCCATTATTCAAAAAGCCAAGAGTACTACATTCATTACCATTACGCATGAAAATATTAACCTTACTTTAGCGCCAACTCTTGTGTTTTCCATTTACACTGAGCTTTATACGTGCCTGTGTCCATTGCAGTCTTGCAAGCCATTATTTCATTCACTGAGTACTTAGCAAGGACTGGGCATTTTTAATTTACTGTTACCTGTTGTTGCCCGAATGGTCTTTTCCATTTTCTATTACAAAAGACATGCATATACTGCAAGCTCAAAATGCACTGTGTGCCAGTGCAACCTCATTACTTCGATGCAAGGAAGCCGCTACCAGTCTAGGACTGGCCACCACCAGTGCACGTCAGGCCTTACCATTTTACATTGCCACTGATTTGAAGCACTGTCCCATCAACTGGCTGCTGAAGTACTCCCCCTTTTACCTTTCTCTCCTCCACCATTACACTCTGCCACGAACAGAGTGCATTTCTCTTCAGTATACTTGAGTATACTGCATTTAGTGTCATCCGACAGGACACACCACACGCTACCAGTGCAATAAAGGAACGCCTCCATAAGTGTCACTGCACCTGTATCAGACATACAGGTAGCTCTTTTACCTGCCTATCCATCATTACGGAATGCCCATTTCATTAGTGTTTCCATGCGTAAGGATTCTTATCCTTCCAGATCACTCACCAAAGGAACGCCTCCTCAAGTGCCGACAATACCAGCACTCCACTAGTGCTGTCCAAGGAACGCCTCCATAGTGCCGCTATACCAGCACTCTAGTGCTGTCCAAGGAACGCCTCCATTAGTGCCATGTTATCAGCACCCTATTAGTGCTGTCCAAGGAACGCCTCCATAAGTGCCATGCACCTGTATAGGACCTACAGGTTACCCATTCCGTAGCGCATCCGCCAGTTCGGGAACGCCCATCAGTGTGACCTCTACACGAGACACTCCATTAGATTTTATCACCTCCTTAAGGTGCCATTCAAGAAGTGTCACCTACTTACGGGACACTTCCCAAGTGCCACAGAGCACCCAGTCTTTCAGACACTTCATTAACTTCATTCACACCCATTTCCAGGTGAGTGCCACCTTACCAGTATGCACTCCCATCCAGTAACTTATTCTTCCGGCACATCATCTTCAAATCTGTCCGAGCCTCTACTGTATAGCCTAAGGGAAATGTCTTCCCCTGCTTCCCACGACATCTTTGCCCTAGAGCTAGAGAGGCTCTGAACCCTCATGACTCTGGGCAGGAGGCTGGTTACACTGGACCAGCACTCGGCCAGTGGGTGAAGGCGCAGCAGGGATGCTGCTTACCAGCAAGAAAGGGAAGAACGAGAAAAGCAGAGAAAACCAGAAGAAGAAGAGAGAAAGGCAAGAGAAGAAGAGAGGAAGGCCAGAGCAGAAAGGTGAAAGCATGAGCTAGCCCTCATAGATGAAGAAATCAAGTGGGAGAAGGCCCGTAAGGAGAGCATCTTAGCTCAAGCCACTTGGCAAGCGTCCCAGCCCTACACCCACTGTCCCTCACAGTCCTGTCGCATCCTGCCAGCCTCTTACCATTTCACCGCTTACCTCCTCCATTTTGGAAGAGGTGAGCCACCCAGTTAACCCCGGACTTGTTCCAGAGGGAAATTCAAAAGAGGACTCCTTAACCTCCACACATCAAATCACTGCCAGAGAGGACTCTTCACATGTGCCGAGAGCACACTGCAAGCCGTGGTGACCCCACAGATTTGCAACCTGTGGTACCATCTCAGCCTTATCATCCAGTGCCACAGAAGTTCTGGGACAAGTTCTGCCGGGACTGTGGCTGCAAGGGTCACATGTCTGCAAACTACGGAGGGTGCGCCAATCACAACATTCCTCCCATTGCAATGGCAGTCACCAATTCCTCTTCATTGGGACCCCCAGCTAAGGGCCCTATAACCATCGCAACCCTCCAAACACATCAGAGCCTTTGACGACTCTGGCGCTCAAATCTCCCTAATACGGGAAGACAGAATTCCCCATGGGGCTACTGTCGATAGACGTCGACTAATCACAACTGAAGGTATCAACCATATTAAGTTGATCCTTCCAACCATCCAATT
>NC_087205.1:36014650-36024650 GCF_015104395.2 Macrobrachium nipponense
AATTGGATGGTTGGAAGGATCAACTTAATATGGTTGATACCTTCAATTGTGACTAGTCGATGTCTATCGACAGTAGCCCGTGAGGAATTCTGTCTTCCCGTATTAGGGAGATTTGAGTTCCAGAGTCGTCAAAGGCTCTGATGTGGCTTGGAGGGGTGCGATGGTTATAGGGCCCTTAGATGGGGGTCCCAATGAAGAGGAATTGGTGACTGCCATTGCAATGGCAGGAATATTGTGATTGGTGCACCCTCCGTAGTTTGCAGACATGGGACCCTTGCAGCCACAGTCCCGGCAGAACTTGTCCCAGAACTTCTTCCGTGGCACTGGATGATAAGGCTGAGATGGCACCACAGGTTGTGAATCTGTGGGGTCACCACGGCTTGCAGTGTGCTCTGGCACAGGTGAAGAGTCCTCTCTGGCAGTGATTTGATGTGTGGAGGTTAAGGAGTCCTCTTTTGAATTTCCCTCCGGAACAAGTCCGGGGTTAACTGGGTGGCTCACCTCTTCCAAAATGGAGGAGGTAGGCGGTGAAATGGTAAGAGGCTGGCAGGATGCGGCAGGGCTGTGAGGGACAGTGGGTGTAGGGCTGGATGCTTGCCAAGTGGCTTGAGCTAAGATGCTCTCTTTATGGGCCTTCTCCCGCATGATTTCTTCATCTATGAGGGCTAGCTCATGCTTCAACCTTTCTGCTCTGGCCTTCCTCTCTTCTTCTCTTGCCTTTCTCTCTTCTTCTTCTGGTTTTCTCTGCTTTTCTCGTTCTTCCCTTTCTTGCTGGCGAGGAGCGGCATCCTGCTGCGCCTTCACCCACTGGCCGAGTGCTGGTCCAGTGTAACTAGCCTCCTTGCCCAGAGTCATAAGGGTTCAGAGCCTCTCTAGCTCTAGGGCAAAGATGTCATGGGAAGCAGGGAAAGACATTTCCCTTAGGCTATACAGTAGAGGCTCGGACAGATGTGAAGATGATGGCCAGGAATAGTACTGGATGGGAGTGCATACTTGGTAAGGTGGCACTCACCTGGAAATGGGTTCTGCGAATGAAGTTAATGAAGTGTCTGAAAGACTGGGTGCTCTGCGGCACTTGGGAAGTGTCCCGTAAGTAGGTGGAACTTCTTGAATGGCACCTTCTAAGGAGGTGATAAAATCTAATGGAGTGTGTCGTGTAGAGGTCACACTGATGGGCATTCCAAACTGGCAGATGAGCTATGGAATGGGCAACCTGTAGGTCCTATACAGGTGCATGGCACTTATGGAGGCGTTCCTTGGACAGCACTAATCCTTAGAGGCTTGAACATGTGTCGTGATGTCTGAAGGGGGGCTCCAACCAGCGTTGACGAAACAAAGGCTAACTTCGTGTGAGGGAGAGGGCATGTCTGCCCCAATGGAGTTACTAGCGTGAACTGAGAATGGAGCAGGGCATTTCAAAGCAGCCTGGGATTCACACACAGTGTCCGGCATTGTCTGGAAAAATGCAAAACACAGCCAGCAGTTTTGTTGGAAAAGAGGTCTTAGGCTAGGAATTCCTAAAGCCAACCTTGAAGCCTATATAACCCCTGTGACTTGCCATTATTAATCTATACTCTAGGCCTATCGTTAACAGCTTATTTTCCCCCCAGCCAGACACGCCAATCCCCCCCCCCCCCAACCCCCCCCCCAAGTCATAAATGTGGGGGTAAAATGGCTGTCCTTGCTAGCAAATATTCAAAAATTACCGCTACTGGGAAGACGAGGGGATCAATAAACGTAACTAATTTATATATAATATATTTAATAGAATATAATATATTATATATCTATATATATTATATAATTAATTCAGTAGACCGAAACCTTCACATGGAATAAGCCACATAGGGGCCATTGACTTGAAATCCAAGCTTCCAAAGAATGCTGGTTTCAACCTCCCACAGCAGATCCCACACTACAGAAGTAACTGATCATGATACAGAGCCAGTTCTTATTATTATTATTATTATATATATATATATATATATATATATATATATATATATATACTATATATATATAGATATATATATATATATATATAAAGGTTTTTGCCACGAAGGAAAAAATGAAAAAGCGAGATACCTGAGTACTTTCGGTCCTGTTCAGACCCTTTTACTAAGGCAAACTGATTTTACAGAGGAAAACATAGTCAAAAGAAGGCTTAATATCCAAAATGACACTACAAGATTAGCAATAAGGGCGATTTCACTCTACAGAAACGAGGAAACGCCTGAGGGTAGCCACACCTTGGAGGATACAAGCAGTAAACAAGTTATTCTTCCAGAAAACAGTACATTTTGAAAAAACAAGGAATCATATACAATTTAAAATCATGAAATTTACACAAATTTTCCCAAAAAATTATTGTTAATGAAAAAACGAAAGAAAATATAAATATATATATATATCGAGCAGGAGAAAGAGGGAGAGAGAATATCGAACCAGAGAGAGAGAGAGAGAGAGAGAGAGAGAGAAATAATAACTATATACATGTGGGACTAATTTATTAGTAGTTCATTTATTTTAAGGTCCTTCATAAACATCTTACAAATATATGGGTCCTTTAAATGGTACGTTCCCAGACTAAGATTCCTGAAAAAATGCCTGGCGGAACAAGTGTTACCCAAATCATTGCTACCATACCGCATAAGAAGATACGATCAACATCCTTTTAACGAATTTTCTTCAATGATATTAAAACGTCACATTGCTGCCGCGAAAATGGAGGAAAAGGAGAAATTTAAAGAACTGGAAAAAGCCCGACGTAACTTCAACTACCCGATTCCCGCTGATTGGAAACACGCATTAAGGCAAGAAATATATGGAAAACTTCATAGAACTACAGACACTTTGATTAGAAAACTGGACAGAAAATTAAACAACCTTATCAACGACAGTGATTGGACCAATAATGCTAGAAGTGATTGTGGTGAATTTATCGAGCAAACAAATAAGTGGTAATGCAGTGCGTGCATTAGGCTTTGGGTTGTCTCTCTTCATTTGTAACAAACCCTCAGCTTTATCAATAGAGACATCTCTATATAAGTTTGATAAATACAGTTACCTACCACAAAATCATTTAGACATTATCAAAGGCATGACATATAGTGCTACGCATGCCTATCATGAAAATAACTTCCCCGCTCGCTACAGAAAAAGTTTGAAAGAATTGAAGAATGATAATAGCTTACACATTACCAAGGCTGATAAATCCAATAGTTTAGTGGTTCTTGACAAAACTGACTACATATCACGCATGCATACTTTACTAGAAGATGAAATAACTTACAAAAAACTCGCAAAAAATCCGTTGGACCAGGTAATAAAAAACTTTAATATCAATATCAAACAAATTTTTAAAGATAAAAAAGAAGTTTTGTGTAAGTTAACTGTAAAGTGTCCCTCATTACCTTATTTATATGGCCTAGTCAAAACTCATAAGGAAAACAAAACTATGCGCCCAATTATTAGTACTGTAGGATCAATTGCTTATAAACTATCTAAATATCCTACTAAATTGTTATCCCCGCTACTAGGAACTGTATCTAATTCACACATCCGCAATTCTCTTGGTCTTGTGGAAAAGTTAAATAACATTGTATTAAACCCTAGTGATATCTTTGTCAGTTTTGATGCATGTTCTTTGTTTACAAAAGTCCCTATTGACTCTGTGCTAGAATATTTAAGTAATGAACTTGCACTGCATGAATTGCCTATGTCCGTTAGTCCCATAATTTCCTTGATTAAGTTATGTATTTGTGATTGTAGATTTATTTTTAATGGAGAATATTACCAACAAATATTTGGTATGGCCATGTGTAACCCTTTATCACCTCTCCTTTCAAACTTATAAATGGAATTTTTTGAGAGACAACACTTCCCGAATATCAAACTTGTCCCCTCAAAATGGTACCGATATACCGATGATATCTTAGTAGTCTTACCTGTTGGTATCGATGTAAATGATTTACTGTCTAAATTGAATAATTTAGTGCCATCCATAAAATTCACTGTTGAAATCGAAAATAACAATGTCATCCCTTTCCTAGATGTATTAATACATAGGGAATCTTTTCAATGCAAATTCAGTATTTATAGAAAACCCACAAATAATTTAACATATGTACATTTTTATTCTGGCCACCATCTTAATATTAAAATTTCAATTTTTTCTTCTATGTTCCTACGGGCTTTGCGTATCACAAGTCCACAATATCTTGACCAAGAAATAGAATACATAAAAAAAGATAGGAAACGATCTCTGCTACCCACCTCATTTAATTGATTTATGTTATCAAAAAGCTCATAAAAAGTTTTATAGTGTTGCTATTAATGAAAAAGTAATGCCGAATAATGTTCTTAGCTTACCTTACTTTCGTGGATTTGAAACCATAAAATCAATATTTAAATCGTTTAATGTTATACGTAGTGTTCTCTTATAACAATACCATTAAAGATATGCTAATTAAGAATAGTCCCGTAACAAATAACAACATCATTTACAAAATTCCTTGTAAGGATTGCCCCTCATTTAACGTTGGTCAGTCAAGTAAAAATTTATGTGTACGTATTAAGCAGCATATGTATTCAGTTAGAACAGCCCAGACTTCAAATGCACTGTTTATCCATCTGAGTGAAAAATCTCATTGTATTAATTGGGGCGATACCTCGGTAATTGCTAGATCTAATGATTATGTTTCAAGAAATTTACTGGAATCGGCAAGTATACAAATCACTAATAAAAACAACCTAAATCTTAGTCTGGGAATGTACCATTTGGACCCATATATTTGTAAGATGTTTTATGAAGGACCTTAAAATAACAAATAAACTACCAATAAATTAGTCCGACACATGTATATAGTTATTATTTCTCTCTCTCTCTCTCTCTCTCTCTCTCTTTCTCTCTCTCTCTCTCTCTCTCTGGTTCGATATTCTCTCTCCCTCTTTCTCTTGCTTGATATATATATTTATATTTTCTTTCGTTTTTTCATTAATAATAATTTTTTGGAAAAATTTGTGTAAATTTCATGATATTAAATTGTATATGCTTCCTTGTTTTTTTCAAAATGTACTGTTTTCTGGAAGAATAACTTGTTTACTGCGTGTATCCTCCAAGGTGTGGCTACCCTCAGGCGTTTCCTCGTTTCTGTAGAGTGAAATCGCCCTTATTGCTAATCTTGTAGAGTCATTTGGATAGTAAGCCTTCTTTTGACTATGTTTTCCTCTGTAAAGTCAGTTTGCCTTAGTAAAGGGTCTGAACAGGACCGAAAGTACTCAGCTATCTCGCTTTTTCATTTTTTCCTTCGTGGCAAAAACCTTTGTTTATACGTAGCATCACGTTTTATATACTTCGTGATCAAGTTATTCATATGTATATATATATCTATATGGTATATATATATATAATATATATATATATATATATATATATATGTGTGTGTGTGTGTGTGTGTGTGTATCTGCATCTCTCTGTCTCTTTGCATGTGATGAATCTTTTAATGTGAATATGATTCATTATATGATGACCAATAGCTTTTTCAAATTTATCTTCAGAGTATCATCAAACGATATCATCTCTCTCTCTCTCTCTCTCTCTCTCTCTCTCTCTCTCTCTCTCTCTCTCGTAGTAGTAGCCATCTTGCTTGGTGAGACGTACCCGCGTGAAGTCAGATTAATCAACAGATATCACAAGTTTAACATACGACTAGAATTTGAGAAATATCTAGAAGTGTTCGTGAACTATCGGTGATAAGATTAGTGTGAAAATAGTAGGATAAAGGCGCTTTCTAAGTTAGTTTATCAAGTGTAATACATAAATCAGAACAAGATGGGCAGTAAGTTCCAACTGCGGGAAGAGGTGGCGTAATTTGGCGTGTTTTAGCAGATTCGCAATACGATGAGGTAGCAGGAAGGGAACTGGCATTTCTCATCTATGAAATCAGCAACAGTCCTAACCAAAAAGATACAAAAGCCATTGCATAGATATATTAGAAGGATATAATCCTTCAAACTGGAACAAATCTAATGAAAACATCTTGAAAATAATTGAAGAAGTTCCAAATAAAATCCAAGTGGTCAAGAGACTCATAAAGAAAATATACATAAACCAACATATTCCGACAAAGAAATGAATAAGGGTGAATCTTGTGAATATCCTAATTGATGCATTAGGGAAAAAGAATGCCAAAGCATGCAAACTGTGTAAGGTTTGGTATAGCATAGTCAATCCACAAAAACCTAATCAGAAAATGTGCTGCATGCAACATTCCGACCCATCCACAGTGTGCTGAGGTAATACAAGATTTGAGAAAAGATACAAGAATTTTTTGTTCAACATGTCTATCATGGATAGACAGTGTTATTAAATCAAGATTGAATGTACAAATAGTTGAGGATGAAGAAGAAGAGGAAGAGGAAGAAGAAGAAGAAAAAGAAGAAGAGGAAAACGGAAGAGAAGTAAACAAAAATGAAATGACAGAAAAAATAAGGAAAACAAAGAACAAGATAAAAGTATGGATGCAGAGATACTCATTGATACTACATATGAGGCAATAAAGCAGCATACCTACGAAGAAATAAATTACGATATGACAACAGAAAAGCAAATCCCGAAGAGGCTCTACCCAGATCTACACAATGACGGGAAAGAGGAAAAAATAGACAAGAAAGACAAAATCTGCAACCTTTTGAAAAGAGGGAATTGCAGATTTGGAGAAAGATGTTACTACAAACATCCTAAGATATGTCAAAACTATGAAATATATGGTAAATGAGCATACTTAGATGGATATGGGGATGATTGCAGAGATCTGCATCCAAAAATATGTAAAAAACCTAAAAGAAGGAAAAGGATGTAAGTTCGACAAAAAATGCAAATATATGCACCTGTAGCCATGAATCATAATCAAATAAATAACCAACCAAGTAATAAAATCCAAAATAAGAAAGAAACAAATAAAGAGAGAAATCAAGAATATCAGGTAAAAGAGAAAAGCAAACCACCAATGAGATATGCAGAGGTGTCAGCAAAAAATTTCAAAGCATCAGCTCCGAAATTCTACTCAAGAGATAATAACTGTATTTATTATGCAAGAGGATATTGCAGAAACGGAGAAAATTGCAGATTCAGACACAAAATGAATAATTATGATGAAGGAAGATCAAATATTATGGAAAAGTTGGATTTTTTAATGTCAGAATTTCTGGAAATTAAAAAAAGAACAACATACCAGAACACAGGAAAGAGACATGGGAAAATCCTTATTACTACCATTATTAAATGAAGGAGAAAACACGCAACCATCATAGTGATGAATGCGCAGGGTTTAGTTACGAGTAACTCAAAAAGAAAAATAGAGTACTTAGAAGAACTAACCCAAATGAAAAGAAAATAGATATAATGAATATAAGTGAAACCTGGTATTCCCAAGAGACTGGGAATGATGATCAAATAAAAGGGTTCCAAACTTATAGATCAGATAGAAAAAATAGGAATCAAGGGGGAACCGCAATATATGGGAAAGACAAAAACAAGGAAAAATATATGAGAAATATAGTAACTCAGAATGTGAACTAATAGCGGTAGAATTTGAATCTGAAAAATTGATGAACATAGTAATATATAGACCTCCTAATACTAAAGAGTTTGACTTAAGAATTGAAAATTGGATGATATATGTAGAAATCACAAGGACTGGACTATTCTCCTATCTGGTGACTTCAACTTTGTTCCTTTCGTAGAATGGAAGAAAACGAATAGGAGATTGTGGTTGTACTTATACATATGAAAAAGAGAGTAATAGTAGTGCAGAAGATAAGAGGCAATTTGAAAAGCTATTAGATATGCTACTAGAATACAACATTCAACAAATAAATCACCTGCCAACAAGAAAGGAAAATACTTTAGACCTAGTATTTGTGAACGAGATGAATTATGTTAAAGAAATAATAGTTTATAATGCGAGTATTTCAGACCATAATGTCATGAGAATTAACAGTTCATTCCAAAGCAAGTGAAAATAGAGATAAGCAAGAAATGAAAAAGTGGGAAGGATATGGAAAATACAACTTCTACAGTAAAAATATAAAATGGTCAGAAATTAATGAAGAATTAAACAAAGATTGGGATAACATTTTCGTAAGTGATGACATAAGGGTAAAATACGGAGATATTATATATTATTGGAGAAAATAGTGTAAAAATATACCGAAGAAGAAAAGTAAAACATCATTCATGCATACCAAAGAGACAGAAGGATCTTGTTCCAGAAAATCAGAAAGTGGAAAAAAGGTCTTGCAAAAGAAAAAAATGCATGGAAAGTTATAGAACTAAAAAGTAAGATAGAAAAATGCAGAACAAAAGATTATACAATCAAAAGAAAATGAAAAACGGGACTTGGAAGAAAAAACCCTATTAAATATCAAGCAAAACCCCAAACTATTATACTCATATGCGAAGAAGATGAATAAAAGAAGAATAGAAATAGGCCCTCTGAGAATTGAAAGGGAGATTAACGAATGAAAAAAAAGGAAATTTGCAACATACTTGGCAGAACGATATAAGAGAGAATTCACCCCTAGAATAGATAATGAAGATAATGATATAGAAGTAAGGGAAGAAAATAGTGAATATTTAGCTGACATAGAAATTAATGAAGCTGATATTGTGCAGGCAATTAATGAAATTAAAAATGGAGCTGCTGCAGGGCCGGATGGAGTCCCTGCTATTTTGTTAAAGAAAGTAGTTCATTCTATCGCAAAGCCACTTGCAATATTATTAAGACAAAGTGTAGATACAGGCAAGATTTATGATGAGCACAAATTAGCATATATCACCCCTACTTTCAAAAGTGGATCAAGACTAGAGGCAAGTAATTATAGGCCTGTGAGTCTAACATCACATATTATGAAAGTGTATGAAAGGGTAATGAAGAAAAAAAATATTATGAAATATTTAATAAAAAATAATGTGTTTAATATAGGACAACACGGTTTCGTACCCGGAAAAAGTACACAAACCCAACTGTTAGTCCACCGTGAGAACATATTCAAATTTATGAAAAGCGGAAATGAAACAGATGTGGTTTATCTAGACTTTGCAAAAGCTTTTGACAAAGTAGACCATAATATATTAGCAAAGAAAATTAGAAAACACATATCGTAGATAAAGTAGGAAGATGGTTAAAAGAATTTTTACACAACAGAAAAACAGATAGTTATTGCAAACGATGAGAAATCGGATGAAACCAAGGTAATATCCGGTGTGCCACAAGGTACGGTGCTAGCTGCAAATATTGTTTGTTATTATGATTGAAGACATAGACAGTAATGTTAAGGATTCGGTAGTGAGTAGTTTCGCTGATGACACAAGAATAAGTAGAGAAATTACATGTGATGAAGATAGGAACGCTCTACAAAGAGACCTTAACAAAGTATATGATGGGCAGAGTAAATAGGATGGTATTTAACTCTGATAAATTTGAATCAATAAATTATGGAGACAGAGAAGGAAAGCTATATGCATATAGGGGACCTAATAATGAGACAATCACAAATAAGGAAGCAGTTAAAGAACCTTGGTGTGATGAATGATAGGAACAGTTTATGGCAATGATCAAATAGCAATTCTGTTTGGCAAAATGTAAAGCAAAAATGGGAATGTTGTTACGGCACTTCAAAACAAGAAAAGCTGAACACATGATTATGCTTTATAAAACATATGTTCGTAGTCCCACTTGAATATTGCAATATGATAGTACCCACACATCAAAAGGTATTGCACAAATAGAAAGTGTACAAAGGTTTCCTTTACAGCTAGAATAGAAGAAGTTAAGGACCTAGACTACTGGAAAAGACTACAATCCTTAAAATTATTATAGTCTAGAAAGGAGAAGAGAACGCTACATGATAATTCAGGCATGGAAACAGATAGAAGGAATAACAGAAAATATCATGGAACTAAAAATATCAGAAAGAGCAAGCAACCAGAGGTAGA
>NC_087205.1:36032150-36056766 GCF_015104395.2 Macrobrachium nipponense
TAGGAAAAAGATATGTGAATATGCTTATAATCATGAGTTAAACTGGTATTTACTGGCATAGCTAATTATAATCTCAGCCTGCTTTTCTGTAACAAGATTCTAGTCATCCTCATCACAACACCCATCTTCGTCAGAAGATGCAATGTCCATGCCGTCCTCCTCATCCTTGTCCAGTGCTTCCAAGTCCTCTGTCTCTGGGATAAGGCATTCATGGAGTTGCTCCCCTTCGAACCATACCGGTTTGTGATGGCCATAACCAACTGCCAGCCATTTTCTTCAGAGGGATGCTACTCTATATGAGTTTGATCTGCTCTTGTCCACATGTTAGCAACAAAGAAGGCACGCTTAATGTGAGGATTGAGCTCGTCTTCGCAAGGTGGTAGTCCACTTCCGTCTATGCCCTTCAAATAGGCTAGTAGGTGTTTTCCATTTCCCTTTGGTCCATATGTCTTCATGAACTTCTCATACCTCCATTCATTCAGCCTCGTGTTTGCTCTATCCTCAGCTCCATGCATTGTGGCTGTGAACTTCTGAGGAGCTTCTTTTGTCGTGTTAGAAACTGTCGAGCTCACTGCCATTACTTTGAAAGTCTTCTGGAAGTCAGATTGCTTTTCTAGAGTTTTGAGAGACTTTACTTTCCCTTTTCTGACAAATGTGGATGTATACTTTGATCCCGTGAAGGCATGGAAAGCTGGAAATGCAGCACAAAGATCTCACGTAACGACAATTGTCCTTTGAAACTCTTCCCATATCCATCCACAATGTTGACTAACATTTATTGCAGTGGTACAATAATATCATTGCAATGTCTGTGTCGGATGCCCTGACCACTATGTGTCCATTGTCACGATCAGCTGATAAGGAATGCAGACAAATCTTTGTGTCTGCCTCTTCATGGTTGTTGTTTAACCCATCCACTGTGTTTCGCTGTATCATAACCCATGTCACCTGAAACTTGGTACATTGAGGAGGCTTTCACGGATTTCATCATTGGTACCTTATCCTGTGCAAATATTGTACAATACCTCTGAAGTTTCCTGGGTTTCAAATAGATTGTTCGTATCTAAGATTTGTTTGATGATTTTCTGAAGATCCTCATTGTTACATTGAATTCGTCTTGACCTATGTTCTGTAATGGCATTTTCTTAGCTAGTCAATCCTGTCATCTCTTGCAGCTGACTAATGAACGATGCTCGGGTAGCCTTTGTTATCATTTATCTGAGGGGAATGAAGTAGTCATGAGTGAAATAGGTGATTCCTGTCAGTCAAGATGAGTCGTCGGCATTGATAGTTTGTTCAAGTGTCAAATCCAAAGGAATTCTGCTGAAATCATGTTCTGTCCTTTGCATTGTGAATACACCCTGATTAAGTAACTCTCTAATGCCAGGATGAGTCTCATCAATATTCAATAAGTGTAATTGGTATTTTGTTAACCAGCAGGAATAGTTGATGTGGCCTGTGGCAAAGAACAGGTCAATGATTGGTGTCAGTGTGAAGACAAAGAGCTCGATGTCATTTGTCTGGATACCCGTTTCAAGTTGGTGAAATGTGTTGATGTACTTCGCATTGTGATGGTAATTGCTTCATAGCAAAGAAAGATAAAGGAAAGGAAAACGCATCTTCGAGAAGTTCTGCAACAAGGAGGCATTCGCGCCCGTGTTGGAGGCGCCTGTTCTCGCGGTTGTTCTGGAATCGTCGGGCGTGTTGTGGAGCACAACACGCGCCTAAGTGTTGGGAGAAACGCAGCGAAATATGATGCAATATTCCGTTGAGAGTCTTCTAAGAAGTTCTAGTAATCTCGGGAGCATGTGACGCTCGCCGTAGGCCCCGCCCCCAGGATGCCGTATAAATATGACGGAGGAAGTAGGAGAAAAAGAGAAATCACCAGTTAGTCACAGAGAGATATCATCAGTAAGAGCCACAGATCAGATTATCAATGAGAGATCAGCAGCAGCAGAGATCATCCGAGAGAGATAAGAGAAAAAGGGACCGACGAAGGATCAGAAGAAAAGTTGCTCGAGAGTTGGTTAGATATTGGTCTAGTCATCGTCGGGAGTGGACTACTGAGTTATCTCGATGTTGAGCAGACTTAAGAGAAAAAAAATGTCCTGGTAGAGGTTTTGGGGAGTTCCTGACTTTCAAGTATCGAGAGTAGACTTTGTTTTCTGCAATACGGAGTCAAGAGGACGTCTGCGACCTCCGTTCTCCTTTTGTGAAGCAATCGCTTCGAGTCGCTAAACTAAGCAGCAAGTATTTGAATTACCTCACTGTTCCCCCAGTTCATGCAGTGTAAGATTTTGCCTTTTTATGTAAATAGGAGATACCATTCTGCATTTACCTTTGTTAGTAAGCTTGTAAATAAACCTTTGTTGTGTTAGTGTTTCTTTCTATATTCGTAACCCTAGTTTCAACTGTTGGTGTTGAAATATTTTTATTTATTTATTTCATATCGAACCTGAAGCGGACCTCTCTCAGAGGTCGTAACACGCATACATCATCTAGAACTTTGCAGTGTATCCATGAGCTCCTGATACAGTTGCCTTTGTGGATTCAGAATACTCTTTCGAACACTTCTCAGAAAGATCTGTACTGATCACCAGCTCAAGCCCATGTTCTCCTGTATTGGTATTTGCTTGCACAGTAGATATCATGGTATGAAGCTCTTCTCTGTAATCACGTCTTTATAATGGCCTTGAAAAGCAGGCTTTCGAAGGCATGGCCAAGTAGAGGATGGAGCCTCTTGCATCGGTTGAAGTGTTTTCCTGTGAGGAACCCAATCAAAGAACCTAGCTATGGGTTTTCCAAGGGCCTTGAAAAATGCCATCTCTATTTGAAAGGCACCCATCATGATGAAAACATTGTCAAATGTTGGAGATTCTGTAGCCTTGATTTGCATGGCTGGTCTTGCTGCTGCAAGGTTATTTGTAACCAGTCCATACACTTGGTTGCATTCTTCAGCACACCTCTGGGTTGTTCGAAGGGTTTGTCGCACTACCGAAAAGCTGATAATGGGCTCGTTAAGGTTTATGATGTATCTCACTTCCTGTTATGGTAGCTGATCCTTGTAGAGGATGGCATTGAAGCTAACCCACATGGGAAGAACATCAGTCTCAAATGCGTGGCTTATCATCCACACGAGGTCCAGATGTCTTGCAGTGATTGCAGCATCAGGTAGGGTAGAAATGGATGTGTTCTTATAAGTAAAGGTCGGTATTTTGGGGTCACCAAAATAGGGAGCAAGAGATGTGTCTGCGACAGTGAGAGACCTCTTCTTGACAGCTTTCTTTGCTCTTGGTGTTGCCTTTCTAACTGGTGTTGGTGTTTCATTACTCTGTTGACTGTAGGTACGATCTCCTGACAAATTTTGATACAGAATTGCCATTGTATCATGCAGTTTATCGCTCCCGGACAATGTCTGTGTCATCTCATCAAAATTGTCAAATGCAAGTCCCATTGGGCCTCGTGCCAAAGTGTCCTCTTGGCAAGCTTCTTTCCTCTCTTGTATGGCTTCAGCAATTGATGTTTCGAGTTCCTCCAACCATGAATAGTTCAGACAAAGACCAAACCTATTCAGAATTTCAACAAGCTTCTTGCTACTTGTGATAGATTTTATAGCCATAACTAGAGTTACATGTTTTGCTGGTTTTGCGTGGCCTCTTTGAACAACAAACAATACATCCTGACTTATGGAATCAATACAACTTTTAGTTTGTTTTCCACATTGGTCAGATATGTTGCCCGTGTACAGAACTTTGAAGAACTTCAACACGGGCATTGTGTACCCGTCTATGATATCATTCAGTGTTGGATTATCTGGTAAATCTTATTTTGTTGCATTTAACACCTGCTTGGTTGAGGAGTCATTCCTCGGAGTCTGTGTAGTCATAAGCTACACGTACGGAATCATCAGCAATTACAGCATTGTAAAGAATACTACCTAATTTCTTGTCTACTGGATTCCGGACCTTGATTTTGGACCCAAACTTATCTGTTAGGTTTCGCAACAAGCTGTGCCTATGCATAGCAGACTCATCAACAGATGAACAAAAGTCCATATAATGATCATACACAGATGTCAACACCTCTGCACGTTTGTCAGCAATTATAACTTCTTGACATATTCACGGATATATCTTGCAGCAATTATTGTCTTTTTTTGTGGAATGTCATCTTTATTCTGTACAGTACTAGAAGTTCTGTTGGCTGCAAGCAAGAATGCGCTCTTGCATGAATGATGATACTTAGCTTCTTTTGCCACCAGGTCAACACCAACGACTTTCAAAGGGACAGCTGTATCCTGAAATAGTTCAGCAGCATCTTGATCCTCTGTCCTGCTTCTAATGCTTCACACGATCCTAAAAGTCAATAGATCCACCTTTTTTTTCTTCCTCTTTTGATTGCAGAATAGACAAGTGACAGGAAGAATTCCAGATGAGGGTTCAGTATCGTCATCTGCCCTTGCATTGGAACGTAAATTCACCAAATTCCTGTCACTAGCGTCACATGGTCTATCTCCAGGAGCTGATGTGGATGTAACGGCTGTGAATTTCTTGTAGCAGGATACATGATAACCATCATTCTCATCTGAGCTCTTGGGCAATCTGACAACCAAGCCATAATAAACCGATTTCTGAAATTGGGGTTTTGCACGCCTCTTCTCAGCTGCAGCTTGCACAGTACTCCAGTTCTTCTCGTGGAAGGGTAACAAATAGCAACGTTGTTTCTTCTCTGAGGGCTTCCCAGCATGGAGAATACGACACCTGTCACGCCTGGAGCCAGGAACAGCGTTGTTGGCAGGATCAGATGACTCCATAATATCTGAAATAAAAAGGGATTTCTTCTAAGCTAGACCACGTTCTGTATAGCTACATCAATAACTAAATTTTTATGTGAAAATAAACAGCTCAAATGCATATTTTAAATTCATTTCACGTAATAATCCGGCAATGTGTAGAACACACTCAGCTCTCAATTTGGAGACACTCGAAAAAAGATCTCAAACCATCAAGTTTTGAAATACACACATAAACTCACAAGAGATCTCAATATAATAGTAGGTTATCAAAATTTAAACTTAATTAAAAAATATTACCAAATATCTGTTCTATTAATCTGCCCAAGACAATAATGTGACTTATCAGTTTAGATCCTTCTTAACTGGCTAACTTCCATACAAAGCATAGTTGCCACTATACTGGTATTATGTGACTCTAATTTCCGTAGTCATGAGCACCTGAAAAGAAAAGGCACAATTAATACTGTCATTCTAAAATTATATCTCTTATATATTCATTGAAAAAACAGTAGTGATAAGATAAACAGAAGAGCCCACAATAGAGTGGTGTGGCACTTGTGGAGGAGATGACATGAGTGAATATATAGGCATTTTCAATATGCTAATAATAAAACCCTCTTTAGGCCGTTCTTAAATGGGGTTTGCACTAATTACGACACTTAAGAACAGCTCATACTTTATCAGGAAAGTCTAATGGATACATTTCTACAAAGTTTCATTAATGTACATAAGACTTGTTTCAAGTATACAAAAAAATCGCGCCCTCTTCAGGTCGTTCTTAAATGGGTTTTGCACCATATTTGGCAATTAAGAATTTCTGATTCTTCATCAAGAATCTCTAATATATATTTCCACAAAGTTTCATTCTTTAATGTGTTTTGTACCAATTGCGCATTTAAGAATGGCACATCTGTAATCACAGTGCCAAAACGAAAACTTCTATCACATGTTGATTGATGTACTCCAAAATGTAATTTAAACCTGTTTTGTGGGGCAGTTCAAGCAGCGCCCCCTGTTCAACGTACCAACGGCTAATTTAAGAATGACCATTCGGAGGTCCCCATCACACCAGCTGATGACTTTAGCTATCAGACCTTTTGTACTCGAGGTGTAATACAAATCTCTGTGAGATCCTGCACTATTTAAGAAGTTTTACAAAAGTTTAGGCCCAGTAGCTCGGAAGCAGGGACAAGACAATTAGAAGACTAGATAGGGAGAGTGACTGACAACCAGAAAATGTTATACAAATACAGCTCAGTAATTCTCCTTTTGTATACAATAAAAATTTTTTGCAAAGTGATATTTTCACCAAAATACATAAAACATACAAATACATGAAAAATATATATAAGGTAACTAATTTATAATTAAGTCAGTGATTTTATCTTTAAGGTCATTCTTGAACATTTTACTAATACAGGGGTCCAAATAATACAGCCCGATCTAAGGTTAAAATCACAACGCAGGCAAGCTTTTTAATAGCAGATTCTAGAAGATTTCATAAAGAGAAATCTTTCGATCTGGCGATCACTGAACTTAAGTCGAATTTATCCTGTGAGAGTTTTCACTTAAATAAAGAAAGAATATTGCATTGAATGTTTGCCCAGTTATGATAGAATACTTATTCTGTTTAATTCGTACTTCTAAATCTTTGCTGGATTGGCCGATATAAAAGGTAATGGGCATGTCCAACATGGCGAATGACTCCACAATAAATCCAATGTATATCTATCTGTCTATCTATACCTACATACACACACAAATATATATATATATATATATATTATATATATATATATATATATATATATATATATATATACATATATGTATATGTATATATATATATGTGAGTATAAATATATATATATATATATATATATATATATAGTGCGTGTACACGCACACATACACACACACGCACGCACACATACACACACATACACACGCACACACACATATATTTATATATGTATATATATATATATATATATATATATATATATATATATATATATATATTATATATATATATATACAGTAGAAGTCATAATACTTTGCGTGGTAGGGAAGATGGAAGAAGAAAAAGAGTACAACAGACAAAAATATCAGGAAAAATCAATTATTAAAGCAACCATCATAAAATTTGGAATGAATAATCACCAACTCCTGCCCTAGTACTTGATAGGCATGCCACAATGTTTACGGACTTTTGGAGTGTCCTTAGCATTGAATCTGAAAACCGCTGCAGGAGGGACTCGTACAGATCGTCCCAAGCGCGTTTTAAACTTTGCCCTGCAAGACGTGTCTACATTCAGTAACTTTCTTTTTATGATTGCTTAATGGTTGAAATGGCTTGGGAATTCCCTGGCTAGTCGTGGATATATTCAATTCCACAATCTCTAAGCCACAAAGTATTCTTTTTGGCGGTATGATCCCAGTGCCTTGAATCTTAATCCAATGCCATTGCAAAATCAGCCATTGAAACGAAAAAAAATTCGTCTGAGTGAAATTGACTAATTGGGAACTTAACTAGAAGCTACTGGCTCACTCACAGAAAGTGTAAACTCTGGTGTAAGAGCTCTTCAGTAACCTGTTGGATGTTGCGACAGTTGGATGTCGAATTCTTTTCTTGGGCTCTGCCATAGCCGTTGCTAACATTATTTTGTGTGGTTGAGTTGAGTGTGTGGTTGTATTAACAATGCCTAAACCGTATAGTTCCATTGAGATATCGTGTGAGTGTGATACAAGTTTACGAGGAAGGCCTTAAAACTGGTGTAATTAGCCAAAAAATTGGCGTGAAACAACGGAATGTCCAAAACATTCTGAAAACTTTTCGTGAATCGAGAGGGAAAGAAGTACCCAAGGGTAGGACCAGCACTGGGAGGCCCCTTATTATTAGTAAGAGGGAGTTAAGAGTTCTCGCCAGGAACATTGAGACCTCAATGTTCCTGGCGAAAACTCTTAACCCCTTCTTACTAATATAGGGGCTTCCCAGTGCTGAACTCCTAGCCTTGGTTAACTTCCATTTCCCCTCCCGACTCACGAAAAGTTTTCAGAATGTTCTGGACAGTCCGTTGTTTCACACCAATTATTTGGCTAATTACACCAGTTTTAAGGCCTTCCTCGTAAACTTGTATCACTCTCACACGATATCTCAATGGAAGTATACGGTTTAGGCATTGTTAATACAACCACACTCACTCAAACACACAAAATAATGTTAGCAACGGCTATGGCAGAGCCCAAGAAAAGAATTCAACATCCAACTGTCGCAACATCCAACAGGTTACTGAAGTGCTCTTACACAGAGTTACACTTTCTGTGAGTGAGCCAGTAGCTCTAGTTAAGTTCCCAATTAGTCAATTTCACTCAGCCAAATTTTTTTTTGTTTCAATGGCTGATTTTCAATGGCATTGGATTAAGATTCGTGCACTGGGATCATACCGCCAAAACAGAATACTTTGTGGGCTTAGAGATTGTGGAATTGAATATATCCACGACTAGCCAGGGAATTCCCCAGCCATTTCAATCATTAAGCAATCATAAAAACAAAGTTACTGAATGTGGACATGTCTTGCAGGGCAAAGTTTGAAATGCGCTTGGGACGATCTGTACGAGTCCCTCCTGCAGTGGTTTTCAGATTCAATGCCAAGGACACTCCAGAAAGTCCGTAAACGTTGTAGCATGCCTATCAAGTACTAGGGCAGGAGTTGGTGAGTATTCATTCCAAATTTTATGATGGTTGCTTTAATAATTGATTTTTCCTGAATATTTTTAGTTTGTTGTACTCTTTTTATTCTTCCATCTTCCCTACCACGCAAAGTATTATGACTTCTACTGTATGTATATATATATATATATATATATATATATATATATATATATATATATATATATATATATATATATATATATATATATATATATGTACAAAGTATACATATGTATAACTGAATCACGTAAATATGGAACGTGGGAAATATCTAAATCAAGGCAAATGCCACTAAGGAAAGTGAAACGGGAGTTGTGCTAAGCCTTTTGACTTACTGTCCTTTACTTAGCAGGCTGATAGAGAAATAGAAATGAGTTTACAAAGGAATCTCGTATAAATGACAAATGGGGATAATAAAGGAAAATAATGTTAGCTGGAATCCACACAGGGCTAAATATTTAAGAGGTTTTACAAAATATGAGGTCCAACAGCTCGGAAGCAGGGACAAGAAATTAAAAGATTATGCAGGGAAAGTGACTGGAAACCAAATAATTTGATAAAAGTACACTCAATCAAGAATTACCTTAAAGATGAAATCAATAACTTAATTACAAATTGGTTGACCTTATATATTATTTTATGTATTTATATGTTTAAGATACTTTTTATTTGAAAATGTTCACTTTCCGAAATTTTTTACTGTTTACCAAAGAAAAAAACTATTGAATTAAGTGAGTGTACTTTTATAAAACTTTTCATTGGTCAGTCACTTTTCCTATATAATATTTTCATTGTTCTGTACCTACTTCCGAGCTGTTGGGCCTAATCTTTTATCCAACCTCTTAAATATATTGCTAAGTAACGAACATTAATTCGAAAAACTTAGCACCACTCGGCAGTTAAACTTTCCTTAGTGGCATTTGCCTTTATTTATATATTCATCACGTACCATATTTTCGTGAGGCAATTTTAAATACTATATATATATATATATTATAATATATTATATTATATATATATATAATATATATAATATATATATATATACGGTGTATATGTGTGTGTGTGTGTGTGCGTCTGCCTGTATGCAGGTGTATAGGTTGACAGATAGATATATATTGGATTTATTGTTTTTGAGAGTAATTCCCGATTAACATATATGAAAAATAAGATACCTGAGTACTTTTTTATCAAATTAAAACAATAATTAACTTATGAAAACTTTTGAATGTTAGCTGAAATCCTTCCCACCTCTGCTGGAAAGGAAAAGTTATTGTCCTTCCTTGTCATTGATTTTAAATTTCCTGAAGCAAACTTGTAACTCTGTTTCATTTCTGAACAAATATACATCCAGTGAGACGAAACCTTTAGTAGAACATTTATTCATCTTCAGTTATTGAACGAAAATATCTCTCCATTTCGAAGAATTGCTTAAAAGTGTTCGAAACGCAACTGCCCCCCACCACCCTCTCTCTCTCTCTCTCTCTCTCTCTCTCTCTCTCTCTCTCTCTCTCTCAACATCCGGCTAGCTAGAGAATAAGTTGATGACTTTCCAGTGGTACTTAATTAAAGCAGGTCTCTCGTCTTCACAGGGCGTCGATGAAGGAGGAAATGAGTATAAATCACTTCTCTTGTGAATCCTTAGACCTCGTTCCTTCCTCCACCCTCCCCATTCCCCACCCCATCACCCTTCCCTCTTCCCCTCCCTCCTCCCCTCCCCACCGCCTCCAATCCATTGTTTTAGAAATCTATTGTCCTAGATGTTCATCTTCCTGAATTAAAGTCCATACAACAGCCGAGATAGTTTTCTATAATTTTACCCCCTAAAGTGTTTATTCTTGTCCGTGAATAAATGAATTATAATTATTGACGGTCATCTTGCTAAATTACATGTAATAGATGATATTCTAAGATGTTTTCCATTATTTCGTCTTTGGTGGTTTTTCTCAAATTAAATAATGTTTGTGAATATAGGCCTCTTGTCTTGCTATTACTTAGTTATACGGCAACAAAGGGTAAATTTTCTTATTTGAACTTTGCAAAGTCAAGCCTGCAATGGATGAATGAAATACAGTTATGTAGTACAGAGAATTATAAGATATTTACCTGCATAAACAAATTACTTCCTTTTATAAATATGAATCCTTCCTTACACACACGGCACATAAGTTCCTTAATTCTAATTGACCCCTACACGGGTGACAGAGTTGTTTATTAAAGTGATAATGACTGCCATAAGGTGAATTAATCCTTATATATTTTAATTTGGAAAGTGGCTACAGAAAATTCACTTAGCATCTCACTAAAACCCTCGGTTATCATGTAATCTCCAGCCGTCCTCCCAACCCGCTACTGCAGCTGTCATTACCATCAAGATTAGCTTAACTATCTCTCTTTGGTCCATTAACTAATTAAAAGAAGGCCATTACAACGCGTTTGTAGATATTTACGTAGCAAATACTGACGGCATTCCCTTTTTAAAGCTTTATCTGTTTTAGACTTTATCTTTCTCACCAGGGAAATTATTTTCATGGGGGTTGCTTTTCTCTGTTAGAATTTGACGAGCATTTCTCTGAAACGCGTAGATGTAATTAATTTTGAAAAAGAATAATCCCAATAAATGAGGAAAAGTACACCATATTTTTTTAATATCTTAAGTAATTTTAAAGAGCATTCTAAACAGAAATAAAAGTACAGAACACTTTTCTTGCATTTCATTATTTAAGACAAAAACTCTTTAGAATACTGGAGCCAAAAATGTTTCAGCACATAAAAATTATAATTAGAATTTCCCAACAATAGCGAGATGTTACCTGATATAATTATTTTGGCAGCGTGAGGACGGTTTCAGGGTGAGAATATTTAGATTTTCAGGACTTATTTCTATATTTGATTATTTCATTGTTACTTATTTTTTCGATATCTTTTCGATAGTAAAATACTATAGCTTTATTTTAGCAAATTAGGTATAGTGAACTATGATATGGTATAAGGTTTTTCTTAAAATATCTGATGATGAAAAAAGACCAGTGAAAGTAACTGGAGAATTATCTATACTGAAAATACTACGTAATTCTATATCTAATTTACAGTTTCCTTTCTTCCTTCTACATCTTCATTTACTATTAGGTAATGAGAATGTAAATACCAAACTGAACGTCATGGGCTACACAGCAAATATTATTATTATTTTTTTTCTTTTTGCTCTATCACAGTCCTCTAATTCGACTGGGTGGTATTTATAGTTTGGGGTTCCGGGTTGCATCCTGCCTCCTTAGAGTCCCATCCCTTTTCTTACTATGTGCGCCGTTTCTAAGATCACACTCTTCTGCATGAGTCCTGGAGCTACTTCAGCCTCTAGTTTTTCGTTTCCTTTTCAGGGATCTTGGGATCGTGCCCAGTGTTCCTATGATTATGGGTACAATTTCCACTGTCATATCCCATATCCTTCTTATTTCTATTTTCAGGTCTTGATACTTATCCATTTTTTCCCTTTCTTCTCTTCCACTCTGGTGTCCCATGGTATTGCGACATCAATGAGTGATACTTTCTTCTTGATTTTGTCATCAACGTCACGTCTGGTATCTATTTGCACGTATCACCCTATCTGTTCTGATACCATAGTCCCAGAGGATCTTTGCCTGATCGTTTTCTATCACTCCTACTGGTTGGTGTTCGTACCACTTATTACTGCAAGCTACCTGGTGTTTCTTCCATAGGCTCCAGTGGAGGCCTTTTGCTACTGAATCATGCCTCTTTTTTTACTGGTTCTGTGCAAGTGCCAGACATTCGTTTGCTATGTGGTTTATGGTTTCATTTTTCGTATTGCACTTCCTACATATGGGAGAGATGTTATTTCCATCTATCGTTCTTTGGATCTTGTGCCGCTGTTATCATTCCCTCTGTGTCATCGCTGGCTAGTTCCTTAGTCTGTCTCATGTATTGTCCGTGCATTGGTTTGTTATGCCATTCCTCTGTTCTGCTTGTCTTTCTCCTGTCTCTGTATATTTCTGGGTCTTCGTTTACTTTTATCAGTCCTTCTTCCCATGCACTCTTGAGCCACTCGTCTTCACTGGTCTTCATATATTGCCCCAGTGCTCTGTTCTGGATGTTGACCCAGTCCTCTATACTTAGTAGTCCCCTCCCTCCTTCCTTTCGTGTTATGTATAGTCTGTCCGTATTTGCTCTTGGGTGTAGTGCTTTGTGTATTGTCATATGTTTCCTGGTTTTCTGGTCTATGCTGCGAAGTTCTACCTTCGTCCATTCCACTATTCCTGCGCTGTATCTGATTACTGGCACTGCCCATGTGTTTATGGCTTTTATCATATTTCCGGCGTTGAGTTTTGTCTTGAGTATCGCCTTGAGTCTCTGCATATATTCTTTCCTGATCCGTGGTCCTTCATCTCTTGATGTTTTATATCCCTCCCCTTCCATTATTCCCAGGTATTTGATCCCATCTCATCTATGTGTTTGATGTTGCTCCCATCTGGTAGTCTTTTATCCCTTCAGTCCCCTTGTTACTTTGCCCTTTTGTATGTTGACTAAGGCACATTTTTCTATTCCAAACTCTGTCCCCCAGATACATCTACAGTCTGAATTAGGGTATCTATTTCCTTGATGCTCTTACCTTACAGCTTGATGTCATCCATGAACATCAGATGGTTAATTCTGTTTGCCTCTTTTCTTGAGTTGGTACCCAGCATCCATCTTCTGCAGTGCTTTTGTCATGGGAATCATGGGTACTACGAAGAGTAGTGGAGACAGTGAGTCGCCCTGGAAGGTCCCTCTCCTGATATAACCTCTGCTAGTCTTATTCCAGAGCTTGTAAGTATTGTATTCAAGTTGCGCATTGTATTTTTGAGAAGCTGATGGTGTTTTCCTCTGCCCCATATATTTCAGGCATTCTATTAGCCATGTGTGTGGTACCATGTCAAAAGGCTTTCTTATAGTCTATCCATGCCATGCTTAGGCTGGTTATCCTTCTCTTACTGTTCTTCATTACCATTTTGTCTATCAGGAGCTGGTCTTTTGTGCCCGCCCCTACACTTCCTTCTGCAAGCCTTTCTGTTGGTGGGGGATGGTTTTTTGTATCCATCTAGGTAGTTGTATAGCCTTTCGCTGATGATACCTGTTAGTAACTTCCACATTAATTATTATTATTATTATTATTATTATTATTATTATTATTATTATTATTATTATTATTATTATTATTATTTGGAAGGAGACCCTCTTTCAAACAAGTCTTATTGAAAGATATTGCTGCATCAGCTGCATTCAACTTGTAAATAGTCTTCTCTATTTTTCTAATAATAGCTTTCTCACTGCTACTACAACTAGCGAGTATTGCGCCGATATTACTCATCTGGAGGAGTCAATTTCTGGGATAATGGTTACAAATTTATTTATTTGTCACAGTAAATGAATATAATCCGAGCATGATCACGGCAGTGGGTCGGAGTAGACTGTAGGTGCTGTCAAGATCTACTCAATATATAGCGGCAGGTCAACAGGGGGTCAACCACTAGCTGCGTTTTCATTGGCCGGTGGCGCATTGCGCTCCCGCCGTTGGTTGAAGGAAGTTTTCTTCAAGACGCTTCTCGTCGTTGAAGGTTACGCTGTTGCAGCCTAGCAGACCGTCAAGGCTGGGGCATGGCTTCCGTGGGCGTTGTGTCACGACACCTTGCGATGTCATTGGCTGCTGGGCTGCTAAGTTCCTCGTCTGGTTATTCTTTGATGCGGGGGTGTCGCTCTGTCTGGTATTACTTGTATTATTTATACACATAGGTCTCCTTAAGTTGGTGGGGAGGAAGAGCATTTCCTGCGTCGTATTCAATAAGGGCTTCTCTTGCTGTATGAGTGCCTCGAGCAGTCGCAAGCGTCGCTGGTCAGGAGCCCTCCCTATTATCTAGATATTCTTGCTAATACCGTCGCTGGAGATAGCTTCCTGGTGTGCTGTCATGATATGGTTTTTAATCGCTCCTTCTTTTACGTTGCAGGAAATCCTCTAGGACAGTTTCATTGAAGTCATACCAACGTAAGAGCCAGGACATCCACGGACTGTTTCAAGAGGTCTCTTGCTGGGGGGGGGTCGGGTTGTTCTTCATAATAAGGTCCCGGGTACGTCGATTTTGGTAATAAATTACAAGTTCGAGTTCTTTGTCGGCTTCGGTAGGGGTCACATTATCTTTGATTATTTTTCTCAAAGCATCTTCGTCCTCACGGTGACGTGCGTGCATTCTTGCTTTGTAATACAGCTTGATCTTCTCATGGGGGTGGGGCTGCGGTCTCTCATTCTCGCCGTGCCACCGATCCAGCGCTGTTCGAACTTCTTTATCAATAAGTCGATTCGGATACCCGTTATTAACGAGCATCTTGGTGACTCGGTCGAGTTCTTTGTGAGTGTCTTGCCAAGAAGAACAGTGCGTGAGGGCCCTCCGAATGTAGGCCCTGACTGTGGTGTTCTTAACCGCACAGGGCATTCGCTGTCGCCATTCAGACAAAGCCCTAAGTTTGTTTGCTTTGCATACACAGAGGTTTTTAGGCCATCGTCGGTCTTGGAGATGAGGACGTCGAGAAAGCTGAGCTGGCCTTCGTTGCTGAATTCAACGGTATGGGCACTTTGGAAGAGAGTTTTCTCTAATATTACAAAACCCCGAAAATACGCAAGGTACATAGACGATATCTTTGTACAAGCCGAGGCTGAGGAAGAGGTTGAAGCTGTCCGGCGCATGTTCCATCAGTGCAGTTCGCTGAATTATACCGTCGAATTCAGCAACGAAGGCCAGCTCCCCTTTCTTGACCACTATAAAAACCTCCACACCTCACTCTCGCCCCTAGGACACCATTGCCCTTCCTAGGCAACCACTACCAAACTCTCTAACGGCATTTGCCGGGACTGTTTATGAATATCGTTAATATGAGAATAAGAAACCAAATACAAAGAACGAAATACTGAATCTCTCTCTCTCTCTCTCTCTGTCTATCTCTCTCACTCTCTCTCTCTCAACTCTCTCTCCTCCAACCCATCAGCGTTTTCGGAACAACAAGGAGGATAAAGGCCACTTTGAACCTCAGTATTAGCCCAAAAGCCTGTTGAATGACAACAAAAAACTGTTTATACAACAATAGCTGTTAATAGAGCTGCGTTCAGATAATTGTATTATCATTGAAACAATAAGAGTATGGAAATATATACATATACCTAAGAGAGAGCTCGTATACTGTTATCCATAATGGTCTGTGTCTCTGCCAGTTTGTCTGTCTATCTCTCTTGTCTGTGTATATATGTATATATTATATATATATATATATATATATATATATATGATATATATATATATATATATATATATATATATATATATATAAAGGTTTTGCCACGGAAAAAAAAATGGAAGGCGAGAAAACCAAGAACTTTCGGTCTAAGACAACCTTTACTTAGGCACAACTGATCACAGAGCAAAACATGGTAAAGTAGGCTTAATATCCAGACTCATTACAAGATTAGCATAAGGTCGATTTTCACTCTACAGACCAACGAAAAAACCGCCTGAGGGCAAGATTAGCGATCTTTAGGCAGCCACACCTTGGAGGAGCACGTGCGTGGTCAACAGATGATCCAGAAAACATTACATTTTGAAAAACAAGGAGGCATATACGACTTAGTAACATGAAATTTACAAAAATGTTCCAAAAAATGAGTGAAAAGACGAAAAAAGGATATGAATATAGCGAGCGAGAGAGAGAGAAGATGAGAGAGAGAGAGAGAGAGAGAGAGAGAGAGATTAAAACTGCATACATGTGGGACTAATTAATTTAGTATCGGTTCATTATTTTTAAGGTCCTTCATAAACATTTTACAAATATATGGGGTCCAAAAAGTACGTTCCCAGACTAAGATTTAGGATGTTTTTATTAGTGATTTGTATAATTGCTGATTCCAGTAAATTTCTTGAAACATAATCCTTTAGACCTAGCAATTACAGAGGTATCGCCCCAATTTATACAATGGGATTTTTTGCTCAGATGGATAAACAGTGCATTTGAAGTCGGGGGGCTGTTATCAGCCCAGACTTCAAAATGCACTGTTTATACGTCTGAACGAAAAATCCCATTGTGTAAATTGGGCGATATCTCGTAATTGCTAGGTCTAAAGGATTATGGTGCAAGAAATTATTGGAATCAGCAATTATACATATCACTAATAAAAACAACCTAAATCTTAGTCTGGGGATTGTAACCATTTGGACCCATATATTTGTAAAATGTTTATGAAGGACATTAAAAATAAATGAACTACTACCTAATTAGTTCCACATGTATATAGATATTCTCTCTCTCTCTCTCTCTCTCTCTCTCTCTCTCTCTCTCTCTCTCTCTCTCTCTCTTGCGCTACTTATATCTTATTTTCGTCTTTCACTTATTTTTTGGAACATTTTTGTAAATGTCATGGTACTAAGTCGTATATGCCTCCTTGTTTTTCAAAATGTGTTGTTTTCTGGATGAATCATCTGTTGACCACGTGTGCGCTCCTCCAAGGTGTGGTTGCCTGAAAATCGCTAATCTTGCCCTCAGGCGTTTTCTCGTTTCTGTAGAGGGAAATCGACCTTATGCTAATCTTCTAATGTCATTTTGGATATTAAGCCTACTTTTACTATGTTTTTGCTCTGTGTAATCAGCAGTGCCTAAGTAAAGGGTCGTCTTAGACCGCAACTTCTTGACTCTCTCGCCTTTCATTTTCCTCTGTGGCAAAACCTTTATTTATACATAGCATAACGTTTTATATACTTCATGATCAAGTTATTCATATATATATATAGTAAGTCCTCGGGTTATGCCGGTCTCGACTTACGATGTTTCGTGGTTACGAACGCGCCCCCATAAAAATATAACAAATAATATTTTGCGTCGTTCCGTCTTACGCGGTTTAGCGTCATAAGCGACCTAAACAAACGCAAACTAGTTCCGGGCGCACGGCGGAAGAATACGCTTTGTGGGGGAGAGGACGGCGTCGCTTCGCTATGCTCTTCCTCGCCCATACGCCATTTTGGTTCGTTTTACCACTGCCTCATCTCTCCCTAGTGGTGGTTGTATTCGTTTTTGTTAACTTTGTTTGCTCTTTGTTATGGCTCCCAAGCGCAAGGCGGACTCTTCTGATGGTAGTGCATCGAAGAAAAGAAAGGCCATCACCATGGAAATTAAAGTGGACATTATAAAGCGATCTGAGAAGGGAGAAACGCCAACAAACATTGGCCGCTCGCTTGGCCTTAGCCGTTCGACCGTTGCTACCATTATCAAGATAAGAGCGCATCGTTGAACAGTGAAAGGATCTGCTCCTATGAAAGCGACAGTGATAACTAAGCAGCGTAGTGGTCTAATAATTGAAAATGGAAAGGTTATTGGTGCTTTGGTTGGTTGGAAGACCAAAATCAACGGCGTATCCCAGTCAGCCTTATGGTGATTCAGGAGAAGGCGAAAAGATTGTTTGAAGCGTTGAAAAAAGAAAAGGGGGAGGGAAGTGAAAGTGAAGAGTTTGTGGCTAGTAGGGGTTGGTTTATGCGATTTAAGGCTCGGGCCATTAACCATTAATAACCTTAAAGTGCAAGGTGAAGCTGCTAGTGGGGGATGAGAAAGCAGCGAGTGAATTTCCTAAAGCGTTGTCTGAGATAATTAAGGAGGGGGTTATTCTGCTCAGCAAGTGTTTAACGTAGACGAGACAGGTTTGTTTTGGAAACGTATGCCTAACCGCACTTACATCGCCAGGAGAAGTCAGCACTCGGTCATAAAGCAGCAAGGAGAGGCTAAACTTTACTTCTTGGGGGTAATGCTGCTGGCGACTTCAAACTGAAGCCCTTGTTGTGTATCAGGCTGAAATCCAAGGGCACTCAAGGGCATTTGGAAGGGTCAACTACCAGTAATTTGGAAGTCCAACAAGAAGGCATGGGTGACACTTGCAGTGTTTGAGGACTGGTTCGTAAACCATTTTGTTCCAAGTGTGGAGCGGTATTGCGCCTCCAAGGGTATCCCCTTTAAGGTGTTGCTAGTGCTGGACAATGCCCCTGGACACCCTGCCCAGCTGGGAGACTTCAACCCTAATGTCAAGGTGGTTTACCTTCCACCTAATACCACGGCCCTTTTACAGCCTATGGACCAAGGAGTGATTGCTTCGTTCAAGGCCTACTACCTACGAAGGACAACTTGCTATGGCTTTACAGGCAACTGAAACCAAGAAGGACTTGACTCTGAAGGACTTTTGGAAATCCTACAACATCCTTGATGCTGTAAAGAACATTGCTAATTCCTGAGAGGAGGTTAAGCAAACAAACATGAATGGTGTCTGGAAGAAAATTTGTCCTCAATTTTGTGAATTATTTCCATTGGGTTTGAGGACACAGTTCAGCTAGTTGTCAAGAACGTTGTGCCCTGAGTAAGGAAATCAATTTGGAGATGGAGTTGATGATGTTACAGAGCTGCTGGAGTCTCATGGCGAGGAGTTATCTGCTGAGGACCTGATACAACTGGAGAAGCAGATGATAGAGGAAGAAGAAGAAGCACCCACCCCACCAGAGCTAAGGCTTTCACAAGGCAGGACTTGACAAGTAGGTTTGCAGAGTTGCAGCAAGCGTTGTCAACTTTTGAGGCTCAGGATCCCAACTTGGACAGGTTCACTAGGGTTTCCAGAGGCGTCATGGATTTGATGCAGTGTTACAAGGAGATCTTGGATGAAAGAGGTCGCTCTCTGTTCAGACTAACCTGGAGCAGTATTTTAAGAGGTAGAGAGGCCTGCAGGAGATCCTACCCTCTACCTCAGCTGCCTCTGCTAATCCAGACTCGCCTGCCCCACAATCTCCAGCACCTTCTGAATGTTCTGCTATCCCAGACTCACCTGCCCCAGTATCTCCAGCACCTTCTGTAGGTTCTGCCTCACCTAAAGACTCTGCCTCCCCAGCATCTCCAGTAGTATGTTCTGCTCACCTCAAGAATCACCTGCCTCAGCATCTCCAGTAGTATGTTCTGCCTCACCTCAAGAATCACCTGCCTCAGCATCTCCAGCATCTTCTGGAGGTTTTTTTTTTCTCTTCACTAACCTCCCCCAGTCTCTCCAGCACCACAGCTTCTTCTCCAGTGTGCAAGCCAATCAAATAATAAAGGTAAGGAATTGTTCTCTCGTTGTTATTGATAGGTATTTACATTAAATCATGGTGGTATTTTTTAATGTTCCGACTTACGCTGAAAATCGTGTTACGACGCATCTTAAGACGGATCAACGTCGTAACTCGAGGACCCCCCTGTATATATGTGTATATATATATATATATATATATATATATATATATATATATATATATATATATATGCATATATATATATATATATAGCATATATATATATATATATATATATATATATATATATATATATATATATATATATATATAATGTGTGTGTGATAATGATCTGACTCCAAATTATGATTGAAACTATAAACGAGTATATTCCATCATTAATTTAATCAGGGGAAAAGGTTTCAACTTCATCTGCTCCATTAAGGAGACATTGAACAAGATCCAACCTTCAAAAATTCAGCGATGAAACTTCATTCCACAAATTAATGGCTTTTAATTCTTACTTTCCGCTAGAAATTTTGATGTAGAACTTTTTTATTGTTTATTATTATTATTATTATTTTTTTTTTTTTTTTTTTGTCTCTATCACAGTCCTCCAATTCGACTGGGTGGTATTTAGGAGTCCATCACTTTTCTTACTATGTGTGCCGTTTCTAGGATCACACTCTTCTGCATGAGTCCTGGAGCTACTTCAGCCTCTAGTTTTTCTAGATTCCTTTTCAGGGATCTTGGGATCGTGCCTAGTGCTCCTATGATTATGGGTACGATTTCCACTGGCATATCCCATTCTTCTTATTTCTATTTTCAGATCTTGATACTTATCCATTTTTTCCCTTTCTTTCTCTTCAACTCTGGTGTCCCATGGTATTGCGACATCAATGAGTGATACTTTCTTCTTGACTTTGTCAATCAACGTCACGTCTGGTCTGTTTGCACGTATCACCCTATCCGTTCTGATACCATAGTCCCAGAGGATCTTTGCCTGATCGTTTTCTATCACTCCTTCAGGTTGGTGCTCGTACCACTTATTACTGCAAGGTAGCTGATGTTTCTTGCACAGGCTCCAGTGGAGGGCTTTTGCCACTGAATCATGCCTCTTTTTGTACTGGTTCTGTGCAAGTGCGGGGCATTCGCTTGCTATGTGGTTTATGGTTTCATTTTTCGTATGCAACTTCCTACTATATGGGAGAGATGTTATGTCCGTTTATCGTTCTATGAACATATCTGGTTCTTAGGGCCTGATCTTGTGCCGCTGTTATCATTCCTTCAGTTTCCTTCTTTAGCTCTCCCCTCTGTAGCCATTGCCAATTGTCATCGCTGGCTAGTTCCTTAGTCTGTCATGTATTGTCCGTGCATTGGTTTGTTGTGCCAGTCCTCTGTTCTGTCTGTCTTTCTCCTGTCTCTGTATATTTCTGGGTCTTCGTCTACTTTTATTAGTCCTTCTTCCCATGCACTCTTTAGCCACTCGTATTCACTGATTTTCAGATATTGCCCCAGTGCTCTGTTCTCGATGTTGACGCAGTCCTCTATACTTAGTAGTCCTCTCCCTCCTTCCTTTCGTGTTATGTATAGTCTGTCCGTATTTGCTCTTGGGTGTAGTGCTTTGTGTATTGTCATATGTTTCCTGGTTTTCTGATCTATGCTGCGGAGTTCTGCCTTCGTCCATTCCACTATTCCTGCGCTGTATCTGATTACTGGCACTGCCCATGTGTTTATGGCTTTTATCATATTTCCGGCGTTGAGTTTTGAGTTGAGTATCGCCTTGAGTCTCTGCATATACTTTTCCTGATCGTGTCCTTCATCTCTGGTGTTTTATATCCCCTCCTTCCATTATTCCCAGGTATTTGTATCCTGTCTCATCTATGTGTTTGATGTTGCTCCCATCTGGTAGCTTTATCCCTTCAGTTCTCGTTACTTTGCCTTTTTGTATGTTGACTAAGGCGCATTTTTCTATTTCCAAACTCCATCCTGATGTCCCCAGATGTGGGACATCAGGATGGAGTTTGGATACCCTAATCCATCCTTACAGTCTGGATTAGGGTATCTATTTCCTTGATGCTCTTACCATACAGCTTGATGTCGTCCATGAACATCAGATGGTTGATTCTGTTGCCTCTTTTCTTGAGTTGGTACCCGGCATCCATCTTCTGTAGTACTTTTGTCATGGGAATCATGGCTACTACGAAGAGTAGTGGGGACAGCGAGTCGCCCTGGAAGATCCCTCTCCTGATATTAACCTCTGCTAGTCTTATTCCAGAGCTTGTAAGTATTGTATTCCAGTTGCGCATTGTATTTTTAAGGAAGCTGACGGTGTTTTCCTCTGGCCCATATATTTTCAGGCATTCTATTAGCCATGTGTGTGGTATCATGTCGAAGGTTTTCTTATAGTCTATCCATGCCATGCTTAGGTTGGTTTTCCTTCTCCTACTGTTCTTCATTACCATTTTGTCTATCAGGAGCTGGTCTTTTGTGCCCTACACTTCCTTCTGCAGCCTTTCTGTTGGTGGGGATGGGTTTATCTCATCTAGGTAGTTTGTATAGCCTTTCACTGATGATACCTGTTAGTAACTTCCACATTATTGGTAGGCAGGTGATAGGCCTGTAGTTACTGGCTATATTTCCCTTACTCTTGTCATTTTGTACTAAGGATGTTCTTCCTGTGGTCATCCATTTGGGTGCTTGGTGATTTGAGATACAATGCTGGAGTTGTTCTGCTATTCGTGGGTGTAGGGCCTTGAAGTTTTTGAGCCAGTATCCATGGACTTCATCGGGACCTGGGGCTTTCCAGTTTGGCATTTTCTTTAGTTGTGTCTGACTGTGTCTGTCGTGATCTCTGTGAATCTTTGTTTTATTCTCCCTGTTTCTTCTTCCTTGACTTCCTGGAGCCATGTTGCATGTTTGTTGTGTGATACCGGATTGCTCCATATGTTTTCCCAGAGTCTCTTACTTGGTTCGGCTTCAGGAATTTCTGGGTGGTTGTCTTCCCCTCTTAGCCCTTAAACGCCGGAGCGGTAAATAAAAAAATGACTCCCGTGTGCCGGAGGGGTTTGAGAGTGAGCGCGTAAGCGGAAAAAATATTTTTTTCAAAAAATCACAGCGCGCTTAGTTTTCAAGATTAAGAGTTTCATTTTTGGCTCCTTTTTTCTCATTGCTTGAAGTTTAGTATGCAACCATCAGAAATGAAAAAAAATTATCATTATCATATATAAATAATGCGATATATGATAGCACAAAACGAATTTCATATATAATTGTATTCAAATCGCGCTGTGCGCCAAACGGTTAGAGGTAACAAGTTACTTTTTTTTCGTTGTAATGTGCACTAAATTGCGATCATTTTGATATATAACACATTGTAAAACGATAAAAGCAACACAGAGAAAATATTATCACAAAATGATGCATGAAATTCGTAGCGCGCGGATGTAAAAAAAAATAATTTTTTTATAAAAATTCACCATAAATCGAAATATTGTTATAGAGACTTGCAATTTGTTTCAAATGAAGGAAAATGATTGAATATTACGATACTGTAAGAGTTTTAGCTTACAAATGCAGTTTTTTACCATTTCGAACGAGTTAAAGTTGAGACCGAATGTCGAATTTTTGTTAAAGAATTTTTTTTTATATGCAAATATAAAAAATGAGAAATGCTACAATCTTCCAATAATTTTTGTTATATTGTGTATGTTTTTGCGCACATTTTCTATATAAAACTTTAAAAAAAGCGTAATATGAAAAGGTTCAAATATTAGGAGAAGTGACCTACGCGTTTCCGATTTTCGGCCGAGAATCGGCGCGCGGACGGAATAAAAATATTTTTTTTCAAAAATTTACCATAAATCGAGATATTGTTCTAGAGACTTGCAATATGTTTTAAAATGAAGATAAATGATTGAATATTACTAGACTGTAAGATTTTTATGTTATAAATGCTTTTTTTGACCTTTTCGGTTGAGTCAAAGTTGACGATCGTAGTTTTTTCGTACTTATCGTACTTTATATGCAAATATTTCAAAAATGATAAATGCTACAACCTTCCAATAATTTTTGTTATATTGTGCATGTTTTTGCGCACATTTTATATATAAAACTTTAAAAAAAAGCGTAATATGAAAAGGCCACAAATATTAGGAGAATGTGACCTACGCGTTTCCGAGAATTTTCGGCCGAGAATCGGCGCGCGGACGGAATAAAAATAATTATTCAAATATTCACCATAAATCGAGATATTGGTTCTACGTTTTGTTCTAGAGACTTGCAATATGTTTTAAATTGAAGATAAATGATTGAATATTACGAGACTGTACGATTTTTATGTTATATATGCGTTTATTGACCTTTTCGGTTGAGTCAAAGTTGAGCCGATCGTAGTTTTTCGTACTTATCGTACTTTATATGCAAATATTTCAAAAATGATAAATTGCTACAACCTTCCAATAATTTTTGTTATATTGTGCATGTTTTTTGCGCACATTTTCATATATAAAACTTTAAAAAAAGCGTAATATGAAAGGCACAAATATTAGGAGAATGTGACCTACCGCGTTTCCGAGATTTTTCGGCCGAGAATCGGCGCGCGGACGGAATAAAAATATTTTTTTCAAATATTCACCATAAATCGAGATATTGTTCTAGAGACTTGCAATATAAATTGAAGATAAATGATTGAATATTACGAGACTGTAAGATTTTTATGTTATATATGAGTCTTTTGACCTTTTCGTTGAGTCAAAAGTTGACCGATCGTAGTTTTTTTTTTTTTTCGTACTATCGTACTTTATATGCAAATATTTTCAAAAATGATGTACTACACCTTCCAATAATTTTTGTTATATTTTGTTTGCATGTTTTTTGCGCACATTTTCATATATAAAACTTTAAAAAAGCGTAATATGAAAAGGCTCATGGCTCAAATATTAGGAGAATGTGACCTACGCGTTTCCGAGATTTTCGGCCGAGAATCGGCGCGCGGAC
>NC_087205.1:36057266-36062266 GCF_015104395.2 Macrobrachium nipponense
CCTTCCAACCATCCAATTGAGGGTCACCAGAACTCACTTTTCCAAGGTTTGTACCCATGCAGTTGCAAGCTACATTCCAGGAGGTTACGACCTCCTCCTAGGGCAAGACATGAAGTCCCCCTCTCATTTCCAAAAACCTAGGGGTCCTAACCCCACAGCCAATCACTCTAAACTAAGGAGCCATCCAAGACCTACTTCCTCTGGGAGGTAGGGCCACTAACAGTCTCCCCCGTCACCAAGGAGGGATATTGATCACCCACAGTTCCGCTACAAAACCTGCAATGTAATAGGGCACTCCACGAATTGGCCTGGGTGCCCTAGCAAGCTACCAGCAGCAAATTCCATTCTCCACAAGGCTTAGCCTTCCACAAAAGACAGGAGCCTCTGTCTCCCATCCCCACGGGCACGCTGAGAGGTATGGCACCTCCAGTACCCGTCACAGGTCCAGCTGACCTCAACTCTCTGCCAGTGCCACTTGGCAGTACTGAGCAGTGCCAAGCTCCATCCAGCCTGGACGTAGAGCCACCACAAACCTTGACCTCTGCGCCTGGCCCTGAGCTAGTGCCGGTGCCCAAAACTAACCTAATCAAGGATACTCCTACAGGAGATCCTCCAACAGGCATGGAGCTTGACGCAGCCCATGGCCCACCTCAAGTCCATGATTCTTCCTCACTATCACCTCTGTCGGCCGAGGATGAACCTCCAGCAGACCTCACCATTACACCTTCTCGGACGACCAGGAACTGCCCAACCAGGAGTCAGCCTGGAGTCTTACCCTTACGATGGCTGTCACAGTAGCCGAAGGGAGGGCCTCCCCTGCAGTAGGTTCCACCTCTACGACGGTAGCTGCAGATGCCGAAGTAGGGTGTTCACCTGTAGTCCCTTGGGCTACCACTGCCTCTGCTCCTGACGGCGTTTCTGGCCTTTCCCCAGAGTTGGTGCCTCCGTCTACTCCCAGGACTGGTGTACCCAGGCCCTGGAGGAATAAGAAGAAGAAGAAGAAGGGATGCAAATTAACACACTAACCAAAGAGCCACATGCTCTCCTTGACATCTGTGCCCTAGGTAGAGTGTCACATTTATTTGCAGGGTGATCCTGGCACCTACCCAGAGAAGGTAACCAGCCTGATCTCTGCCAGTAGACTAACTTTCTAACCCCTAGAACTTGTATCACTAACCCTCACCTAAAGGTCATGATTACCTCATTAAATTTCCGTCCTGGTACACTACTAACCACTCATCACCCTCACGCATGATTACCTCATCTCCTGTATTTTAACAATTCAGGTCGATAAACCTCTGCTGGCGTACCACATTCTAATTAATTGTAATGAGTAGGTTAGGCTAATAATTTAGTACCATGGCATTAGGGTAGTAGCAAGTAGAATTTTCAAAGTAACCTTATATAGGGGTAGAGGAGACTGTCCTCACAGACGACTAGTAGTTCTCAGTTTAGGCTAGACTACATTAATTCAGTAAGTTAGTACACTTAGCATCTCCACCTATAGGTTAGGTAGGCATTGTAACTAGCCGTATCACTGCTCTAAAACCTCAGAGTAGGAGAACTGGTTAGTCGAGACGATCAACTTATTTAGCCGAGGCCTTCACGCTCGAAAGGGAGTGAATGCCTTCTTAATAGGGGGACCTATTACGTTTATTGATCCCCTCGTCTTCCCAGTAGCAGTAATTTTTAACATTTGCTACGTTTATTGATCCCCTCGTCTTCCCAGTAGCAGTAATTTTTAACATTTGCTAGAAGGACAGCCATTTTACCCCCACATTTACGACTTAGGGAGGGGATTGGCATGTCCAGCCGGGGAGAAAATAAGCCTTTAACGATAGGCCTAGAGTATAGAGTAATAAAGGTAGGTCGCAGGGGTTATATAGGCTTCAAGGTGGGCTTTAGGAATTCCTAGCCTAAGACCTCTTTTCCCACAAAACTGCTGGCTGTGTTTTGCATTTTTCCAGACAATGCCGGAGGCTGTGTGTGAATCCCAGGCCGCTTTGAAATGCCCTACTCCGTTCTCAGTCCACACTAGTAACTCCATTGGGGTTGGAGCCCCCCTTCAGACATCACGACACACGTTCAAGCCTCTAAGGATTAAAGGTACGTCTCGAAAGTGCAAAATCCAACCAGCCCTATTCCTCCAAGACGAATCTTGCTATTTCCATTTCAAATGCCCCTTTTATAACTTCTCTATTGAAATCCCTTTGTCCATCATAGGGGCACGTGTTGCCCCTTGTGACCTGTTCAAGATTAAGTCTTCATTCAATATTTCATTTAAACACTAGAGTTCCTCCCTCAGTGTGTGTTAGATAAAAAGGGACTGCCCTTGTAGCTGAAATAAAGTGCAAGAATTCCTTATTTTATGTTAGTGTCTAATCTTGGACTACTTTCCAGATTTGCTGAGTCACGTGTGCTACGTCTCCTCGCAAGCGCTTCCTTACCACAAGATACCTATTATCAATTTTGGAAACCAGCGTTGAATTAGATTTAATTCTAGCCAGCTTTCCCCTATTGTGAAAGGTAGGAGCGGTCCAGACCTTATACGGCGCTCTGACCATGTGTGACCAAGTTGCCTTGCCTTTATCCCAGGGCAGTCCCTGTTCTTTTGTAAATAAATGTAATGTAAACTAATCAGCTGAGTATTCCTGGCGACCTCCCAGAACCAAATCAATCCCTTTTATACTTATCTAAGGTAAGTCAGAAGCCCTCTATTTTCCATTATTCCCTCTTAAATTTCCTCCCCTTACATCTTGGGACTACAACGCTTGCTTAATGTGTGTATGTATATATATATATATATATATATATATATATATATATATATATATATATATATATATATATATATATATATATATATATATATATATATATATATATATATATATATATATATATATATATATATGCATAAAGAAAGAGAGAGAGAGAGGGGGGCATAGATAATCTCGAGCGAAATAAGATAAGAAATACTGAAATATTACACGAGCACGGAATGAAAGCAGATTACGTTTAGATAATTCTCATTTCCCTCTTTTGTGTCACAAGGTTCCACGACTCCGTTATCCTTTTGCACACCTCGTATGGAGAGTCACAATATCCCTTCGGATTAGAAGGGTAATCCTTCGAATCTTTCCCTCTGGGTCCAAGGACCGTTAATTTTTCAATCAGCGCGACTCCTGCACAAGGGTCCAACTTTCCAGAGCCTGTGCTAGTGCGCCCGGCGTAATCCACTGACGGGGAAATTTGGAAAAGATCACGTATGTGTGTATGTTTTTTTTTTTTGCTTATTTATCTATTTATTAATTTATTTTTTGGAGGGTGTGCGTACCTTTGTGTAAGTTTGTACGCGTGCTCTTGCTCGGTTTGAATGCCATACCGCCACGATTAGAGGGAAGTAGGAGGAAATGGAAATGCATTTACATTTAAAAATATCAGAAGATTTTTAATTGATATTCTGTAGTAAGTAACAAAGGTCAAATAAACATGAATTAGTTTATATCCGCCTATCTGTCTTGTAAAACAGCCATAGGAGTAAAGTGAGATCAAATATTATTCCTTTCTATACACTTAATTGTTGGATATTTACTGATGAATATTGTACTCTTAATAAAGTATTGGGTAAGTTTCGCGGTCTTGCGACAATACTGTATTTCATCGTAGTTACGTTTAAAGTAAATTTAACTAGTGGAAAAACACTGAAGAACAAGTTTACACTAACTTGCATCGTTCTTACGATTTAAACGAGAACTGTCAATATCAACGGAAAATTTATATGTAAATTTCACAGTATCATTCGTTCCTTAATGAGATATGTAAAACCTGTAGAGTTTAGCTGATAAACGCAACTTACCATGACTGAAAAATAATAACAACAAAACGAAAATGAAAGCCTCGCAATTAGCCTCTCTAGATCTTCTTTACAAATATGCCTTCCCTTCCACCTCCACCCTCCTCGCCCACCCCCCAACCCCCGCCTCCAGCAATTCAGAGTTATTTACATTTCTTTCAACTTCTGATGTGGCTCGACTTGTGGATGCAGAAGAAACTTCCGGCATAAATTCGAGGCCGGTCTCGTCTTCCGGTGGTAAAAAATGCGCGACTCAGAGACCTTCATTCCTCAGCAAATTTCTCTTCGAGATGCCAGAGTTGTTGTTATGCAACTTCTCACACAAAAACTTCTTTGTCTTCCGGCTTACGGTTACGAAGGAAGGGAAGAAGAATAATGCTGGGTAAAGCGTTGGTCAGTGGAAGTTTCAATGATAAATGGTAGGGATTTCAAAAGTTATTTAATTCAGGATTTTTATCTCTTACTTAATATCTCTTCTTAGCTTCCTATTAATTCAGTCTTTCACATATCTCAAGTCGCACTTATGGATATTTTCCACTCCTAAGTGATATATTTTTTCTCAGTTCAATTTCGAACATTTTTATTTATGCTTTTTTTCTATTTATAACGATAACTTTGAAATCCTATTCACTTTAACATTGTTATCAATGTCCTGACTACTGCAATGGTGAATAAAATTCAAAAGCAGCGCTGATGCATGAAGTTAATGAAAATAGATTATGATAAAAATTATATACACATAAAAACGTCCAGTCATTTTATTTTAACTCAAAACAATTGATATTACACAGCTGCTTTATTTCGGATTATTACCAAGTTCATATTTATTTATTGTATAGTTTCTCATGTATTCAATGTCCTGTCTTGAGTCATTTTCGTCGGCGCCGGAGAATGCATAGTTTTCTTTAACATAGTTTTTTTACATTTTGACGTTTAAAATATGTGCCAACGGCGATTAAAATATGCGATACGAACTTAATTTGCACTTCGGGTACGATAACATTTAAAAAATATTGCAGCATTCCTTGGTAAGGGATAATATTACCTCATTAATGAGTTTCCGTGTAAATGACGGTCTTATTAGCGAGGATATAATAAATTTAACTTATTTTCTGTAAGGCCAATTTAATTTTCAACTTCAACG
>NC_087205.1:36074766-36077266 GCF_015104395.2 Macrobrachium nipponense
AGTAATACTGACAAATGGTATTTAATTTTTTTATAATTATATGTTTAACAAATATCACAAACTCAACCCTTGTTTGTACGTGAAATTTTCTGCTATAAGTATTACATGATAGAATAATATGATAAACTCATCCTCTGCTAATTTTAGGCATAGTCTACTTTGTGTATTATGATAAACTCAAAGAAAAATACAGCAGACACTCTCTCTCTCTCTGATAAGTTATATATATATATATATATATATATATATATATATATATATATATATATATATATAATATATATAAATATATATATATACATATATCTATATATATATATATATATATATATATATATATATATATATATATATATATATATATATATATATATACACACATACACACACACACACACACATATATATATATACTATATATATATATATATATACATATATATATAGATATATATATATATATATATATATATATATATATATGTATATATATATATATATATATATATATTATATATATATATATATATATATTGGAAAGAATAATTTAAAAAAATCCTTAATTGAAGGCATTATACACGAAAGAAAGTTATGGTAAAAACATTAGATTTCCTGGTCCAAACGGAGTGATTTCACACATATATATATCAATACACTGTTTTTCTGCGCTAAAATACAATCCATCTCTATCTCTCTCTATTCCTTAAAACTCTAAGATTACGCTTGTCACTGCAAAGCCTTAACGTAAATGAAGGAAAATATGAAGATTTCCGACTTTCGGGGCAGGATGAAGAGAGAGAGAGAGAGAGAGAGAGAGGAGAGATAGAGAGAGAGAGAGAGAGAGGAGAGAGAGGAGAGAGAGAGAGAGCAGAGAGACGAGAGAGAGAGGAGGGAGATGAGTGGGGGGAGAGAGAGAGAGAGAGATTATTTCAGCAATTTATAACACCAAGAGACCCAAGACATTATCCAAATCTTTCAAAATACTTCCTGATATATTTTGACAAATTGAAATAGCTCTCGTGATAAATAGCAACTCAATGAAGAATCGAGAAAGAGGAGTAAGTGTAAGAACTGGGTATGGCCTCTGCAGATATGGCTTCCAGTTTGAAGAAAATATGGCCTTGTCTGGCTTCGGCAGCAGCTGTTGTTCGGACGTTGTTGTCCACATGTCCAGCTATTTACTGAGAGAAGCCTGACGCAGGAATATTCATCTTGTTTGCTGTAGCGGCCTATTCACTGGTAAGGATGTAGATCTTTGATGATGCAGCTGAACAGCCAAAGGAAAAGTAACTGGACGAGAGAATTGAGGCCTTGCGAGACACCATCCAGCAGGTGAACTTGACATAATAAATCGTCAGTTGCAACAGAGGTCGACTACTATGAAGGCGTTGGACAGATCACTCATTAGGTGTTGCAACAGCAGGCCTGGCAAGAGAGGGCCCACTCGCTCAAGGCTGAAACGTTGTTTCTGAAGAAGGACAGCGATAAAGAGGGAGAAACAACAGCTGGAAAACAAGATCCTGAAGATCGCAGAAAAAAATCAATAGATGAAGTACAACACAAAGGAAATTGGGCAGAAAAAGCGATGCATTATGTGAGGGATTTGTCTGCCCAGTTAGCGATGGGAAACTGCCAGCTTCAAAGGTCTGAGAAGCTCCTACGACAGAAGGAGAAAGCAAGCAGCTCATCCAGGAACAAAATGACGCGACCAAGGCAGCGCGAATCCGAGAGGAGAGACCTCGAGCTCAGGTTCTAGCGCCTGCTGAAGGAAGTGGAAGACCTCACAAAGGAAAAGCGTCGACTCCAGTGTGAACTTAAGGTGCGGAGGATGAAAGGCTTCCCTAGTCCTCAAGAATCCCAACGGGAAAGCGCCCTTCAAGACACAAATGGAAGAGGACTAACGAACGAACACACTGACTCCGTCTGTCTCCAAGGAAGGAGGAAGACTTCGAAATCGAGAAGAGACGAGTCGAAGAAGCCTCCAGCAGATTCTCAAAACAACCTTCCTCTTCAAGCTCTTTTCCTCACCCTCCACGAGAGAGTCTGCCATCAAACACAACAAGGAATAAAAACAAGTTTTTGGAGGAAACCAAATGTCTGGTACATATAAGGAACCCTCCAAAATGTGAAAATAACATAGTACAGAGGACCGTCCACAAAAAAAGTTATTGTTCAAAAAGTTGAAAAGCATATAACGCCATGTCAGGAAATTCTAAATTGATATATATTCAGAAATTTTGAATATAAATAAATTCAGAGTTGGGGCGATACTTCAAGAACTACAGTATTTTTTTTGGGGGGGTAAGCAGTGCCAATGAGCAGAGGGAAGGCACTCATTGCTGGCTAAACAAAACCCCTCTGCAATGATTTGGCCCTGTGATGACACCCCAGCAGTGAGCATAATGCCGTTAAAAGCGCCAAGAGAGAGAGAGAGAGAGAGAGAGAGAGAGAGAGAGAGTTAAGAAAAATTTCAGAAGCAGATGGTAGAGATAGGCTACTT
>NC_087205.1:36082266-36089766 GCF_015104395.2 Macrobrachium nipponense
TTTACTTATAGTCGGTATTTTTAGTTCCTTTACTGGCGAATTTAATCCTAGTTTTTTGGGTGAATTATCTGGGTTTAACTGAAGATAACCACATATTTACTATCTTAAACATGTGTGTAAAACTGGTTGAAAATCTAGTTCTTTGATTCAATACACATGAAAAAATCAGACTTTTTACAACACGGAAACTAACAAAAGAATAATAATTATAATTCAATGTTATCAAAAGATATCCTAAATAACGAATTCGCAAAATTTGAACGAAAAAGAAAAAGACGTTATTAAAAGAAATGCAAGAAGCGCACCAAGGGAACTTTCCCTTCTTATATGCATTATTTCTTTAAATCTGAAAAGACGGAATTTAGTTTATAACTCAGCTCCAGCTGTTTTAGCTAAAGCCTCTCTCGAGTCGAAAGGATTTGAAATAGAATACTTTTCGCCTTTCCTTTAGGAAACAGAACTTCAGCCTGTTGGTCAAACTTGGGCTGACGGGAGGCAATTTCGTCTGTCAGAAAATGGAAGTTACTTGTATTTGAAAAATTCACTACCATATCCTCTGGGGTATTATTTGCTGACATAGTTATTTTCATTCTTCCATTTTTACTTTTTTTTATAATCCTCTTTTTTTAATATATTATAGATATAGGTAAGTCAACAGAAGGTAAAATATAGAAAGTATTGCTTGCGCTCAATCATAATTATTGTCTAATTCTAGAATTTCTAAGAACAATGATTTGCATAAGTATTAGCAAGCCTGTTATGGCCATGCATCAGTTAATATATTAATAAATAGACTTGATTTCTCTGTCTGTCTGTCTGTCTGTCTGTCACTCTCTTTCGCCCCATCTCTCTCTCTGTCTCTCTCTTTTTCTCTAAGTGCAAGAGTTGCAACCGCAATTAACTCATCATTTTATAAACACAATAAATAAAAAAAAGGGAGAATATTCATTGGCCAACAAATAGATACATATTGGCAAGTAACGCAGACGACTTTTCAATGAGGAAATAAAAGTCCCGCCTGATATTTCTACTAAACATCCACCCAAATGACCTACAGCCCTAAACAGCGCATCCTTAAGAACGTCGCCTAAAAGTTCCTTTACTGGGCATCGCGCCGCTGATGGCAAACTGTTAATTACATTCTCGGCGAGTGAAAAATATTCCTCGCATCAACAGCAGCGAAAAAGTCGTGCCCTTGACGACCTGTTTAGGGAGGCCTGGACCTCATCTCCCTAAAGCAAAGGAATTCGATTTCCCATCCTTCATACATCGCAGGGATCTCTAATTTACAAGTCAGGCTGAACAGGTAGCAAATAAGGAGGGGATTTTTTTTTTTTTTTTTAATGAGATAGCATACAGGTATCAGGGAGACTTTTTTTTTTTTTCTTTTTTTTTTTGACATTTAAAATTTTTGTTTTTCAGACGTCAATGACACTTGAATCCCTCAAAAAAAAAAAAAAAAAAAAAAAAAAAAACGCCTGCATTGAGCGACAGAGAGAAAATAAGGTTGAGTCAAGACTTTACTCTTGACTGAACCAAACATATTGACTGACAAGCTTATACGAGTTTCTAGAGATGATGCCATCATTTAAATGAGTTAAAGATTACTGACAGTAGATGGAACAGGATCTATGGGACTTAAAGTCGTCTACCAACTTCTCAACTCACTCTCTCTCTCTCTCTCTCTCTCTCTCTCTCTCTCTCTCTCTCTCTCTCTCTCTCTCTCTAGTAACTGCAACAAGGATTTTTTTCTCTCGTTTTCTCGTAATTGCAAGAGATTCTGTCAGTATGTCTGTCTGTCTCGCAATTGTAACAGAGATGCTCTCTCTCTCTCTCTCTCTCTCTCTCTCTCTCTCTCTCTCTCTCTCTCTGCCCATGTTAATAGTAGGAAGCCAATAAAAAATAGCATAGGTCCCCTAAGAGACATTGGAGGAAACCTAGTGAACTCAGATCTGGAAAAAACAGAATTATTGAATAAATTTTTTATTAGTGTCTTCAAAATTGACGACACAACCTCAAAATCCTTGAACCAGCTATTAAATATGAAGGGGCAGAACCACTTGACAAAATAAAATTTACAGAAGAAGACGTTAAAAACAAAATAGAAAAACTAAACAAGTTCAAGTCTCCTGGCCCGGATGGGATTCATCGAAGAGAAATTAAAGAGTTAAAAGGGGAGATAGTACCGCACCTATATAAACTCTACAGAAAAACGGTAGAATAACGAAAGTCACCAAAAGGATGGAAACTAGGCAATGTACCCCCAGTTTACAAAAAAGGTCCAAGAGAAGAGCTAGGAAATTATAATAAACCAATCAGTCTAACGTCGGTCCCTCGTAAGATTTTTGAATCCATAATTGCAGATCAAATTGTGGATCACATTGATAGAAACAACACGGCTTCAGACAAAAGAGATCCAACCTATCAAAACTCCTGGAGTCTTTCCATAACATGTTTGGTATTTACGACAGTAGTAAAGCAATAAATATGTTATGGGGGGTCAAAGGGCCCCATTTAACTAAAGGAGAGAGCTCCTACCTATGGTAGTGCGATCTACCTTTGTTACAGCCACCGCCCGCCAGCATATTTCCCAAGTCTGGAAGAGTATAGGGATAGGGAAAATTAGGACCAATCAAAGTGCGTGGAGCTGATCCAGACGTCACAAGCCACGCCTTTTAGCTCCCTCCTCAGTCCCATATCCATTACTGCCACCAGTCACGATGCCGAAGAAATTCTTCTCAATTTCACCGTTTACGGCTCGTATGACATATACAGTTTAGTCAGCTATATCTAAACATAATACAACACTAATTTAACAACAGTATATTGTTCAATTGAGATACACTGTGAAAGATATGCTTTATTGACTCCTCCCTCCTGGTAAATGATATTTTTACATCGCGAATGTCTAAATTATAGACGTGAAAATGCATGTTTAAAGCCATTTACAATGAGTTACGATAAATCACGGGATGAATAAAACAATATACAAGATGGTAAAAATGACGGTATCTGACCTGTCTGTAGGGGAAAATAGAGAGAGGGAGTAGAGCTTATACTAAGGATGTCTATGGACATATGCAGTTTCGTGGTAATGCACATTACCGTGCATTGTATAAAAGCAATATACTGGTCATTACTGGGCAATGAACAGGAATCAGACTGATATAGTCCCTACTATTTACAGGGACACAGTATCAGCATCATTCATTAAATTATTTCAAGAGCTAATGTGTACTTACGGAAACCTACGGTATTGTTATTTTGGTGATCCAAGTTAGCATACTGTAACCAAATATAGTTACTTGACAAACTCATCCTGTCAATGGCTAATTTGAATAAGGCTGTTTTTCAGGTGTACTTGATAAACTGTAGTAAAAAATTGCCTTTTTGAGGTGGATTCCGTTTTGATAAAACCTCCCAGATGCCCTTACCTGATTGGTACTTGCCATTCATTGTGTACAAATATATAAAAAGTTTGTTATTGAATATTTTTTGCTTTTGCCTCTTACTTTTCATACATTGTCTACAGACAAATAAAAAGTGATAACATAATTCAGTATTGAATATTTTTAGCAATCCCTTACGTGATGTTTGCTTAAAATTCATTGTGTACAAAGAAAACACTAATTATTTAATTTATTCAATATTTTTAGCAAACCCTTCGTACTTTTCATTCATTGTGTGCAAAAAATTACAATGAGTTACAGTAGACATTTTACTGAGCTGAACTAAAGCAGAATGGATGCATAAATTCATTAAAACTGCTATATGCTTTACAATAAGTATGGATGACACTTCTTTTCCATCTTTCTTTCTACAGAAAATTTTATACAAATATTCAACATGTATTAATTAAAGCCAGAGATAACGGTAGTTTATGAGTACACTACTATTTTCATACAATCTCACACTGAATGGCAAAATAAAAGCCTTAAATTAAGTTCATAGATTTTTTTTTCCACATAGATTTTTGGAATTATGCCAAGCACTGGGGCAACTAAGGCCATTCAGCGCTGAAACGGAAATTGACAGTAAAAGGTTTGAAAGGTGTTACAGGAGGAAATTCTCGTAGTTGCACTATGAAACAATTGTTAGGAGAGGGTGGACAGTAAGATGGAAGAAAGAGAATATGAACGGAGGTAACAGTAAAATGAATGACAATAGTTGCAGTTAGACTCCGAAGGGACGCTGCAAAGAACCTTGAGTAATGCCTACATTGAACCGAATGAGGTGTACTGACGGCACTATCCCCCTACAAGGTGCATAAATTTGTCATGAAAACTGTATCCTCCACATTTCATTTAAGCATAAGGCAGTTATTATTTCAGCACTGTAATAATACATTTTTATATCCTGAAACAACAGGCAGTAACACCTGAAAAACGATCCATGCTCCATGCTTTTAAAGTCGTCACTTTCAAAGCCGAAGATTAAATTCATCTTCATGGGAGTCGAAGTGCCGTGAAGTTCTTGGCCTCCGGTCTGTATTCTGTAGTGCTAATTACAGGTCATATACCATCATTTTTACCATACCATCAATTTTACCATCTTGTATATTGGTTGATTCATCCCATGAGTTATCGCAACTCTTCATAAATGGCATTAAACACGTATTTTCAAGTATATAATTTAGCAACTCGCGATGAAAATATTATTTATGCAGAAAATATCGACCTTATGAGCAGGAATTAAGAGGTACTGAGGACTATTACCAAGAGGGAGAAGCCAATAACGCTTAGTATATTTCACGATGTATCTCATTTGAAGAATATATTGTTGTTGAATTACTGTTGCATTCTGTTTAGATATATCTGACTAAAATGTATAGGTCATACAAGCCGTAAACTGTGAAATGGGGAAGTTTTTCTTCGGCATTGTGACTGGCAGTAATGGCTATGAGACAGAGTGTAGCTAAAAGGCGGGGCTTGTGACATCATGGATCAGCTCCACGTGCTTTGATTGGTCCTAATTTTCCCCATCCTTATACTCTTCCAGACTTGGGAAATATGCCGTCCGCCATCCCTTAGCTGGCAGAAAATCAATCATTAAATCTTAGGCGAAGTGAAACTCTCGCTATGCAAAAAAATATAATCTTTTTTTCCCCAAAATAGTTAACATGAAAATTAAATAAAATGACCCACTTATGCTCACTGTCAAATAACTTCTTGAGTCTCTATCAAATAAACGTCAGATAAAAGTCTGAAGAATTCATATTTTGGTAGCGACAACCGAATCTATCCTGGAAAAGAAACCACAATCATCAGGCACTGAAAAGACCTAAGAAATGAAATGGATAAATGTCCTATAAATCTTTCTAGGTGTTCCTCTGCATTTCCCCTTTCTAGAAGCTGAAATCAATGTCACTGTGCAAAGCTTTCAAAGACTTTCTTTCACATTACCTTCTGATGGCTTTCTAGTGCCTTCCAGTTTGAGGGTTACCACTGACAGATTCTTGTCTAATCAATCGAGAATGTCCCATACTGCGGTTATATCTGATCTCTGTTGCCCTCACGGACATATGCACTTACATCTACTAATTGACTTACGGATGTATGCAAGCTAATGTCTTCTTTGTTCGTGTACGAGTGTTTTCCATGTCACGTGAACTCACTTGACCTCTGACGTCAGAGTCACCTGATCTTTCCATTATTCAGGTCATTTGCGCGCCCGCGGTCTCACTGGTGCGATCGGAGTATTTTGACTTTTGTCTAATATTAGCATCCTGAGGAATCCACTGTTTTGCACTTGTCTCAAACACCAAACACTCGATGCTGTACAGTCACTAAGGTTATCGATCTCATTTATTTCAATTGATTTCCTGCCAGTGACGTAATAGATATACTCTACTGAGGTTTCCAAAGGGCCTCTTACAAAGTTCCACGCAAGAGAGTAATGACAAAAGTTAGAGCTCTAGGAATTGTAGGAGAAACGGCAAACTGGACCGAAGGTTGGCTAACTAATAGAAAACAAAGTCTTAATAAATGTGAAGAATCAGAATGGGCAGAGTTCTTCAGGATTCTGGCCTTGGCTAGCTCTTGTTTTTTATTTATATTAATACACTGATGTAGGCTTAACTAGCAGGATAACCAACTTTGCAGACGACACCAAACTAGGTGTAAATGCAACACATCTAGAGACAGTACAAAGTTTAAGAAGTGATCTAAAGAAAAAGATGGCAAATCTCTTTTAACTTGGATAAGTGTAAAGTGTTACAAATAGGAACAAACAACCCTCATGCCAACTACATGCTGCTTGGGAATGACATAAATAGTATAGAACATGAGGAGGACCTTGGAGTCATTGTTACCAAGGACCTAAAATCCACAAAACAGTGCATAAAAGCTGAAAAGAAGGCACATAAACTAGTGGGATACATAAAGAACCAATTCAAATACAGAAACAAGGGAACGGTGCTGCAGCTCTACACATCAATAGTTAGACCTCTTCTTGAATATGCATTAGGTTACCAAAGACGATAATAGAACCTGAACATGTATGGCTTAGAAACGCGACGATTGTGAAGACAACTAATAGAAACATTCAAAATACTGAAAGGCATAAGAAAATTAGACAGTAACCTATTTACGTTAAACGAAAACCAGACAAGAAATAATGGATGGAAACTAGAATTGAAGAGATAGGCAACACATCTCATTGTGGGAACTTCTTAACATACAAGATATGTGACACATGGAATACACTACCACCAGAAGTTGTAAACGACAACAGTGTGGAAGAGTTAAAAACAAAGCTAGACAAAATCATAAGGACACTGTGAATGAAATGTAAAACCTGCTCTAGAGATAAGTGAGCACTCGATGTCTTCTCGGATGGACTAAGTCTTTGAGACATCCTAATCTTTGTAAACTCCCTGTAACTCTCGCGTAATTGTAACAGATATTTCCAAACTCTCTCTCTCTCTCTCTCTCTCTCGTAATTGTAACAGATATCCTCACTTTCTCGTAACTGCCGCAGAGACTCCCCCTCTCTCTCTCTCTCTCGCTTTCTCCCATAATTTTAACAGAGATTATCTCTCGCTCTCTCTCTCTCTCTCTCTCTCTCTCTCTCTCTCTCTCTCGTAATTGCATTATAGATAACGAAATTACTGTCGCATTCAGCGCTCGCTGGGGCGTGTCAACTAAACACACGTTTCATTTAACACTCGGATTAAAGAACAATATTTTTTTTTATTTGCTCCGGAGGCACGGGAATAAAAATCGTGATTGGCGAGGACAAATATCACAGTTAATTGACGTCAGTCTTTCTAAAATAACGAAGTCACGGACCAGATGGCTCGTCGAATAATCGTAAAATTCGTTTTGACAAACGCTTTTTGAACGTTTTTTCTGAAAGCTCACGGTCATTTTACTCTCTCTCTCTCTCTCTCTCTCTCTCTCTCTCTCTCTCTCTCTCTCTCTCCATTTTGAATATGTATTTACAATGACAGCTGTGATAATAATAACCAACAATTATATGTACATATATACTTATTCAATT
>NC_087205.1:36102266-36144766 GCF_015104395.2 Macrobrachium nipponense
ATGTGAAGTATCATAAAAAAGAAACCGCTTAATCCCAATTACAAGTTTCCTTTGTAGGAAAAAAAATAATAACAATCCAACTTTTCCCATTACAAAATGTATAAAGAGAAAAAAATATATATATCAGTATCGACCTGAATTGACCCCTTAAATTCTTCCCTATGGAATGTCATCATCAACATTCCTGAACACGCTGCAAACCTCTGAGTAATCAACTGCAAAAGAAAATATCAACAATCGGTCTCATCACAGCATTGTCAGCATTAAGCCACCCACGTATGCAACATGTGCTCAAATCGCACTATGGACTTGTCTGGTCAGACTCGTAAACTCGGAAATCATCATCGCTTCAAATGGCCCAAAAAAATCATTTATTTAATCCTCGATGGGAATCCTCAATAAATCTTTACTGATACTATAGAACCATATTCCTCAAAAATTATCCTCAGGACATCCTCGTTGTCAGCTCAAGGGTACCCAAAAATTGTCCTCGAAAACGTGTATTAAAAAAACCACCAAATATAAAATATCCCCCACAGGCTAAACCAAAAGCCATTTGACGCCAATGTACAGTCGGCCACACATATTATTAAACACATTTCAGCCACAAGGGCTGGATGTGATCTGGTAGCACTGGAGCTGTGCCTCCAGACGCACAATGAAACCCGCCCCTCCACCGTGGCCACCGCCCTCCACACGTCTTCCCTCAACATTTTTTCCTCCATCCTTCACTTCCACCCTTTCAAGCACACGTTTATAACTTCTGCTCCCCTTCTCTAATTTATCCTTTAAGGAAAATAATATAACTGAATCTATTCTGTAGGTTTATTTTCTCATCATGGAGGCGAGAAAACCCGTCTGTTCAACTTTTGTCATAATATTATTACTTGCTGTTACCGACAGAAGAATTAACTCGATTTTCGTGGCGCTCTCTTGTAATAATGGGATTTAGCTTTCTACCAACAAAAGCCTTATCTATCAAATAACAGCATACCTACTACTCTTTAATTATAATTGTAATATCAACAGCCGCATTCAAAATTCTTATTATTACAAAGACAACTAGCATCAGATCGTGTAGGGCCTTACATAACTCAAATTAAGCATGAAAAAATAAAGAAGGCATAAGTTGAGGAGAGAAAGACCTCCATAGGCCTAGAAGACACTGAAGGAGGAGAAACAAAGAGACAGTTATAAGAGAGAGCACAACAGCAAGAAGGAGGCAGACGGAAAGGAGACAGTGTAGTAGAGCTGAGAGTGTGGCTGGTTTCAGAAGGGGCGCCATTACCCTCTTAGGTAAATTGGAGGCATAGGTCTTGACTTGTCATATATTATGGGAGTCGATTCTTCCTTATGGTTGGACGTTTGTTTGGTCACAACCGACAGTCATTGGATCAAATAATCGTATTTTTGTGCATGATTTTAACTGTTTGGCATACGTCTACATTTATCGATGGCAAGCATGTGCGTTTTTGTTTGTTTGTGTTCGTTCTGCAGATGTTAATTCCAACGTTAAGAATGTATCAAGTAATAATGAGATTATATCCTTATATAATATTATATATATATATATATATATATATATATATATATATATATAATATATTATATATATATATATATATATTTGACGTCAAACTGATATTAGTAACATTTTAACGTATACGTAATTAAGGGACAAATATTACAGCACCATATTGTTAAGGATACACAATAGATTGAAAAAGAAATAACCATTTATTATAAAAATATGTCATCAGTATTTGCCATCCACCGTCGTTGGCGATGACATCTTGTAGTCTACTGGGGACGGAGGCTACATGATTTGTAGATGATTTGTTGATTTTTTCTGAATATCTCCCATTCGGACATGGTGTGCTGGAGGAGCTGCCTTGATGATCGCTCTTGGCCTGGGATCCAAGAGTTGACGATGGTCCCCCAGCAATTTTCCAAGGGATTCATATCACACCCCTTACTTGGCCAGTCCAGCAGGTCAATGTCTCGTTGCTCCTCAAACCATCGCCTAACTATCCTGGCTGTGTGAATGGGACAGTTGTCCTGCAAAACAAACGTCACATATAGTATATATTAATTATGTTTTACAAGAGGCGTCAAATTGTGAAAGGTGAGCTGGATATAATCATTAATTTAAGGTTCTGCTGTTTCTCCCTGTTTAGATCTCTCCTTCTCCTGGTTTGAAAAGCTGAGAGATATTCCACCTTCGACCCCTCCCAAAGAGCTCGAAGCCATAAGCCACGTGAAGTTGAAGTCTATCGTGGAGAGGAAGAAGGTGGAATTTCGCTTAGCTTTTCAAACAAGGAGGAAGGAGAGATTTGAACTGAGAGACGGAACCTTACGTTATAGATTATGTCCAGCTCACCCTTCCGACAAATGACACCTAATATAATACATGCATATCAAATATATATATCTATATATATATATATATATATATATATATATATATATATATATATATATAAATCACCATAACGTGACTGGAATATCTTGAAGTAATAAAAGTCCACACTTATGTAAAATGTATATTAAAAATAAATAAAAGACGGGAGCTTTCGTCTACTTGATCAGTAGACCTCGTAAGCCGTACTGATTTTTACTTTTCAAAAAATATACAAAAATGTTACGAAGGACAAGCAGGACTCTGGAACCGTCTCCAAGGGGGGATGACAACCAAAAACAAACTATCTCAGTCATGTTATTCCCTCGTTCAAATGTCTGGCCAAAAGACGAGCCGATCGTCGTGTTGAACTACCTCTTCTGGAGACGGTTCCAGAGTCTGCCTGCCTTCGTAACTTTTTTGTATATTTTTTGAAAAGGAAAATCAGTACGGCTGATGAAGGTCTACTGATCAGTAGACGAAAGCTCCCGTCTTTTATGTATTTTTAATATACATTTTACATAAGTGTGGACTTTTACTACTTCAAGATATTCCAGTCACGTTATGGTGATTTATATATATATATATATATATATATATATATATACATATATATATATATATATATATATATATATATATATATCATATGAGGTGTCATTGTCGGAAGGGTGAGCTGGACATAATCTATAACGTAAGGTTCCGTCTCCCAGGTCAAATCTCTCCTTCCTCCTGATTTGAAAAGCAAAGCGAAATTCCACTTTCTTCCTCTCCACGATAGACTTCAACTGCCCGTAGCTTATGGCTTCGACCTCTTTGGGAGGGGCCGGAAGGTGGAATATCTCTCAGCTTTTCAAACCAGGAGAAAGGAGAGATATAAAACAGAGAGAAACAGGCAGAACCTTAAATACTGATACATATTTTTGTATAATAAAATTGTTAGTTTTTCAATCTTTATTGTGTATCCTTAACAATATGGTGCTGTAATATTTGTCCCTTAATTACGTATACGTTAAAATGTTACTTATATCAGGTTTGGACGTCAAATGATATATATATATATATATATATATATATATATATATATATATATACATATATATATATATATATATATATATTATATAAGGATATAATCTCATTATTACTTGATACATTCTTAACGTTGGAATTAACATCTGCAGAACGAACACAAACAAACAAAAACGCACATGCTTGCCATCGATAAATGTAGACGTATGCCGAACAGTTAAAATCATGCACAAAAATACGATTATTTGATCCAATGATTGTCGGTTGTGACCAAACAAACGTCCAACCATAAGGAAGAATCGACTCCCATAATATATGACAAGTCAAGACCTATGCCTCCAATTTACCTAAGAGGGTAATGGCGCCCCTTCTGAAACCAGCCACACTCTCAGCTCTACTACACTGTCTCCTTTCCGTCTGCCTCCTTCTTGTTGTGTCCTCTCTCTTATAACTGTCTCTTTGTTTCTCCTCCTTCAGTGTCTTCTAGGCCTATGGAGGTCTTTCTCTCCTCAACTTATGCCTTCTTTATTTCTTCATGCTTAATGTGAGTTATGTAAGGCCCTACACGATATGATGCTAGTTGTCTTTGTAATAATAAGAATTTGGAATGCGGCTGTTGATATTACAATTATAATTAAAGAGTAGTAGGTATGCTGTTATTTGATAGATAAGGCTTTTGTTGGTAGAAAGCTAAATCCCATTATTACAAGAGAGCGCCACGAAAATCGAGTTAATTCTTCTGTCGGTAACAGCAAGTAATAATATTATTACGACAAAAGTTGAACAGACGGGTTTTCTCGCCTCCATGATGAGAAAATAAACCTACAGAATAGATTCAGTTATATTATTTTCCTTAAAGGATAAAATAGAGAAGGGGAGCAGAAGTTATAAACGTGTGCTTGAAAGGGTGGAAGTGAAGGATGGAGGAAAAAATGTTGAGGGAAGACGTGTGGAGGGCGGTGGCCACGGTGGAGGGGCAGGTTTCATCGTGCGTCTGGAGGCACAGTTCCAGTGTTACCAGATCACATCCAGCCCTTGTGGCTGAAATGTGTTTACTTATATGTGTGGCTGACTGTACCTCAAAGTAACTCATTCATGATACTGCCACATGTATATTAAACCCCAATAATCACCTAGTCAGTATATAAACCACAGAAAACCACAATTCAGCAATTATATACTGCCAAATATAACCACTAGTGAATATAAACTCATAAAATACAACACCTTTACAGGGACCCATAAAGCCACAATGCACTAGTGCCACCCCCCAGAAGCCATAACACCAAAATGAACCACAATCACCACCTCTTTGGCTCGTAAAACCACAGATCACCACCAAAAATCATAGCCACAAAAAAATTCACCACCAAAATAGCCACAAAAACTCAGCCCCAGTAAACCAATACCGCCAGGAATCACCAAATCACCACCACGGACCTCTTATAATATTTCACAACTTAACAGTAATTTCCCATATTTTTCACCCCGTTTTTGATCATGAAATAATTACTTCTGGACTTTACGCCAAATCGCCGCAGTTTGCGTATAATAAGAAAAATAGTAAAAGAATGCGAGGGGAAAAAAACGTTACATTAAACTGATTAATCACATTTCGTCATCAATTTGCAAAATCTGAAAAAAATGCAACTGCGCGATGTTATTATTAGTTACTACTTTCCACCATTTCTTGGTTCGTAGCCTCAAGATTACGGCTGAGACAAGCATATCTCTCCTTTGCTGTGGAAATTAATGCTTCGATTGTATCTTCTCCATGATGAGGTATAGTTAACAGATCAAATGGGCCTCGTGCTTGGCAACCAAACAATGCTTAAAATGGAGACATTTAATGGAATCACTAACCATAGTGTTGATGTTATGTCTAACAACATCTCTATATCTGTCACAGTTTTTATCATTTCCTTCTACAGTCTTCCTGAGAGCTTCGAGCACTTTCTTGTTTCCTCATTCACACAACCCATTAGCTTTAGGTCTGTATGGAATAATTGTTACTTTCTGTATCCCCATGACTTCAGCCAAACATTCTAAAGTTTTGTTTACAAATTCTCTGCCATTGTCGGTCAATAAAACCTCGGGTGAGCCATATCTACAAATGATACCATTGAAAAATGCTATAGCTACTTCTTTAGCTGTTTTATGCTTAAGGGGAAAAATTTCTACTATCCTCGTTAGTTCATCTATTATATCCAACAGGTACTTATTCCCATATCTCAATTTACAAAAATTTCCTAGGATATCCATATGTATTCTCTGAAAAGGTCTACTTGGTATCGGATATGACCCTAACTTGCAGGAAGTTATCCTCGCAGGTTTGCAAGCATTGCATACTGTACAGTTTTTCACAAAATTTTCCACATCTTTCCCCATATTTTTCCAAATATATTTAGCACGCACTTCATTATACATTTTTTCTATTCCCTAGTGTGGACTACCGAACCTGCAATGTACTATATCCAAAACCACTGGACTTAGGACTTTCGGAATTACGATCTGTGTCGTGTCTCCTTTACTTTCACTAGCCCTTAATTTATATTTAATTTTCCTGACCAACAGATTACCTACTAATTCTAAACCTGAAAAAGATAACTTATAACCTTTCCTGACTGATTCCCCTCTAATAAACGCTTTTGCGTCTGTCAAAATTTCATCTTCACCCTGCCTTTGCTCTATGAGACTCATATCCCATTGTATAGAATCACTAGTAACTAGTAACTTGAGATCCTTCCATATCATAAAAATTTCTACTAAGGGCATCCGCGACTACATTTAATTTACCTTCTATATATTTGAGCTTTGCATCAAAGTCCCTGATATTTAAGAACCATCAAGCTCTTTTAGGTGACAAATCAGGTTTATTAAAAAGATCCAATAATGGCTTGTGGTCTGTAAGGACTTCCACTTTATTCTCCATCAGTAGCATTTTAAAATGAACTAAACTTGGTACTATTACAAAGGCTTCTTTATCTACAGTAACCATTAAACTTTCATTGCTGCCCTTTGTCCTAAATTTCCTACTATAAAATGCTATGGAATTGAACCTCCCATCAAAGTTTTCCATAAGGCAAGCACTTATACCCGCCTGACTGGCATCAGTCACTAATGTGAATGGTTTGCTTAAATCTTGAAATTTCAGAACTGGGGGATTAATTTATGCGTCCTTAAGTTTTTGAAAACTCATTTCTTGCAGTTCTCCCCAATGAAATTGAATGTCTTCCCGCAATACATCTGTTAGAGGAGCTGCTATGTTAGAAAATCCTTTCACAAACCTACGAAAAAATCCTGCCATCGCAAGGAATTACTTAATTTCTTTCTTTGATTTTGGGGTGCGAAATCTGCTATTGCTTTGACTTTATTGTCGTTTACTCTAACCCCTTCCTTGGATATGACATGACCTAAATATGTGATTTGCTTTTTCAAGAAGGAACACTTTGCTAGCTTAATTTTCAATCCTGGTAACCTAAGTCTCCTAAGTACTTCCTTAAGCACTTCCAGGCATTGCACAATCGAGTCTGTTGCAATTAATATATCATCCATGTACACAATCACCTTTTTACCCAATAACCCGTGTAAAACTGTGTTTACCAACCTGGTAAAGGTCATCGTACTACCCGATAAACCGAACAACATCCGCTTAAATTCATAGTGTCCCTTGGGCACTGAAAATACAGTATATTCCTTACTATTTTCACTAAGAGGGACGTGCAAAAACCCCTGTGATAAATCAATTAGGCTATAGATATTATGTCCCCCAATTTCTACAAAAAGATCTGGTATGCATGCAACTAGGTAACAGTCAGGAATTGTCTTTTCATTCAAACGTCTAAAATCGATGCATACTCGGACAGAACCGTCTTTCTTAGGCACTGCTAACAGAGGAAAGTTGTATGGAGACGCACTAGGTCTAATGATTCCTTCCTCTTCCCATTTACTGACCTCTTTTTCTACCTGTTCTCTGATTTTGAAAGGTATGTGGTATGCAGGAATAAAAATGGGTTTTGTACCTTTCTCTAAGTTTACCTTATGTTCTAACACATTAGTCAATCCTAGTTTATCCCCTCGTAAAGCTACTGTGTCCCCAAATTCTGCCAAGAGCTCGCTTACCGCTTCTATATGCTCTTTATAATCTGCATTAGCTAAATGTTCTCTGAATATTTGATTCCTTGATTGCATTTCTGTCTCTGAAAACTCAGTTTTCCCCTCTACAAAAGCCACTGAACCACTGTCATTACTCCAATCTTGGAGGTCTACCACATATGTATTCTTCTGGTATTTCCTAACTGTATCGTTAGAGTTCAGTAATTCTACCCTTGTAACACCAGTGTTTGATACACTGTTCACTGATGCAGTGCTAATAACCCCTCTTAGTTTCTCGCTGCCCTCAATTACACATACCTCCGTGGGTTTTTTCACTTCCCTTAATTTGACTTTTACCATAGTCTTTGAACCTGGCATTAAAATAACATCCTCTGATAAAACATTTATATCTGTGGTTAGTACCTCCCCGTTCCACGATCCCATAAATGTCACCACCCGTGGTTCTCATTGCATCCACCATCACCCCATTGTTAGTATCAGTAATAATATCAGTATTAGTATTAGTATTAGTATCACCACTCATACCACCATTGTTAAAATCGCCAAAATTTTTACCACTGTGGCCCTCAATATCCCGTTTAAAATCACCGCAGTTATTCCCCGTATCATCAGTGTGGGTTTTGGTATCACCACTCCCCATATCCCTGGTATCATTACCATTAGCACCGCCAAAAGCACCCCCATTTTCAGTATTCCCCATATCCTCAGTTTCACTTGCGTCCTCATAAGGGATAAAAACACCGGGTATTCCAATCATTATACCACTAACACTTGCATGGACCGATATCTTGTGTCTTCTACATGCAGGATGGCCCAGCAAAAGTCTGCTGCCCAACGCAACCCCTTTTATAACCTAAAATGGTTCTATTAACACTCTATCACCCAGAGTAAATTGTATTCTAACAAAGCCCAGGGTGTTTAATATATGGGCTTGCACATCACACACCGTCTCCGTTGAGGGTTTCAAAGGGTAATGGGAGAACATGGATTGATACAGATTATGGTCCATTAAATTGATAGATGCGTCGGTGTCTATAAAGATTGGGATATCCACATCCTCCACTCTTCCATATACTACTATGGGCCTGGCCTCTGGGCCGTCCCCCACGAGACCACAATGGCACATACAAATCATCTGTACCCTTTTTATTGATCGGCTTTCCAAAAATTTCACCGATCCCTTTGCCCTTTTAAGTGACCTGCCTAGGAAGTTCTCCGTATCTGAGATGGACAAGCTTGCCAAAAGTGATCCACACTTTTACACATTCCACAATATTTGACTCTACATACTTTCTTTGTGTGCCCTGGTTTATTACAATTGTTGCAACGTGACTGCTGTTGCCTTTGATCGATCAATCCTCTATTATATTCCACTTTTGCACACAAATGGAGAGAAGGAAATTCTACGTCTCTTTGAATCGTATTTCTTGGACCGGTCCCTTTAAAAGATGTACTATCTACCGTTGACATTTAGACATATGTTTCTGAATTTGGGCATAAGTTAGTTCTTCGTCTGATGTAGGTCCAATCTTTTCATCAAAACTTTCCACAATTGTGTCTGGGACGTTGTGTAATAGCATTGTGAAATGTATCTATTTATGTAAATTGTTGAGTGAGACGTTATTCCCAGTTACCCATTTGGAATTTTCCAATTTCTGTATCAATTCTCCTGCTGAGTCAAAATGTTTTGAGCTATGCTCAATAAGGCTTGTTGTGCCTTTTCGAATTTTGTACAGCCCTCTTAAATCTCTTACCATATCACTGTGTCGTTTTGAGCCATAAGCCGCTCTTAAAAATGCTTGTAATTCGGTTCATGACCGACATTTTGTGTACTGAAAACTTCGGCATCTAAAGGACAAATCCCTTTTACTGAAATCTAGCAAGGCTTTTGCCTCTGTGAATGCCTCTGTATCATCCTTAATTCCCTTGGCGTTTAAAATTTGCACTAGTTGGGACAGAACACCATCAACATTGCCTTGAACATGACTAACTCCTACATTTATGTTTGTTATTTTGTGCACCAGTGTCTGGCTTGTACTTGCGTCGGCCATTTTGCTTTCTTTATGATAACTCCTATACTTTAGGATTCACCCTGACCACGGTAGCATTGGTATATTTATGCGCACACAAACCACCAACCCAAAATTAATATTATATCATTCAGCAATAAAAGATAAAATAAACATGCACCAATCCAACAAACTGCTATTTGCAACTAGCTGCTTCTCAGGTTCAAGGTTAATCAGCTGATTTAACCTGTACAAGGTCACGATGGTATATAAAAAAATGGGAAGACGATAATGAGAGAAAGAAAACGTATGTCGAACCAAATTCTGATGAGTAAGCACAATTGTTCACCCGGCTGCCTCTCTCTCTCTCTCTCTCTCTCCTCTCTCTCTCTCTCTCTCTCTCTTTCTCATGTCATGCACAAAAACAAAACTTCAGTACCACTTTTCTAATGCCTTTCAATACAATAAAACCACTAATATCCACCAAATCCTGAAGGACATCAAAATAAAATACACTTGTAAGCAAATTAACACCAATAAAAGGAAAAAAAGAAAAAAATAAACTTATTCACTCACATCTTCATAGGTCAAAAGTCAGTACCCGGCTACGCTTGCAACCGCGTGTAATTAATTCCCATTATGATATAAATTCACTTTCCCCACCAGAAACATAGGAACACGTCTTTCCACTAAGCAGCAACTAAGATGATCGCCCGTGGTAGCTACACAGCTTGAAATTTCCCTTAAATCAGCAATAGAGTCAGTTGCCCGATACATAATTAAAACCACTTTCCCCCAAAATATGCCTAAACTATCTAAATCTAGTTTTTTCGGAGGCATTACCTATAGGTTTTAATGTACCTTTTACCCGCTGCCACCAATTACTCTAACAGGAAAATCTCTAACGAGGCCAAATTCCACTCGTTTGAACAAATGAAAACAAAACATCTAACTGATAATGAAGCCTACACACACACTCACCGATTGGCACAAAAGAGGCATGCACGCTACATACATGAACCTTGTGATCTACGGAATGTGTCACTAACCCCAAATGTGCGCCGTGAGCTGTCCTGTTTGTTTTTTCATTTCAGCATATATATATATATATATATATATATATATATATATATATATATATATATATATATAGATATATATATAGAAAACTGTATCTAATTCACACATCCAGAATTCTCTTGATCTTGTGGAAAAATTAAATAACATTGTACTAAACCCTAGCAATATCTTTGTCAGTTTTGATGTATGTTCTTTGTTTACAAAACTCCCTATTGACTCTGTGCTAGAATACTTAAGTAATGAACTTGTACTGCATGAATTGCCTATGTCCGTTAGTCACATAATATCCTTGATTAAGTTATGTATTTGTGATTGGAGATAAATTTTTAATGAAGAATATTACCAACAAATATTTAGTATGGCCATGGGTAACCCTTTATCACCTCTCCTTTCAAACTTATATATGGAATTTTTTGAGAGACAACACCTCCCGAATATCACACTTGTCCCCTTGAAATGGTACCGATATGTCGATGATATCTTAGTAGTCTTACCTGTTGGTATCGATGTAAAGGATTTACTGTCTAAATTGAATAATTTAGTGCCATCCATAAAATTCACTGTTGAAATCGAAAATAACAATGTCATCCCTTTCCTAGATGTATTAATACATAGAGAATCTTTCCAATGCAAATTCAGTATTTATAGAAAACCCAAAAATAATTTAACATATGTACATTTTTTTTTTATTCTGGCCACCCACTCTTAATTATTAAAATTTCAATTTTTTCTTCTATGTTCCTACGCACTTTGCGTATCATGAGTCCACAATATCTTGACCAAGAAATAGAATACATAAAAAAGGTAGGAAACGATCTCTGCTACCCACCTCATTTAATTAATTTATGTTATCAAAAAGCTCACAAAAAGTTTTAGTGTTGCTATTAATGAAAAAGAAATGCCAAAAAATGTACTTAGCTTACCTTACTTTCGTGGATTTGAAACCATAAAATCAATATTTAAATTGTTTAATGTTAATGTAGTCTTCTCTTATAACAATACCATTAAAGATATGCTAATTAAGAATAGTCCCGTAACAAATAACAACACCATTTACAAAATTCCTTGTAAGGATTGCCCATCGTTTTACGTTGGTCAGTCAAGTAAAAATTTATGTGTACGCATTAAGCAGCATATGTATTCAGTTAGAACAGCCCAGACTTCAAATGCACTGTTTATCCATCTGAGTGAAAAATCTCATTGTATTAATTGGGGTGATACCTCGGTAATTGCTATATCTAATGATTATGTTTCAAGAAATTTACTGGAATCGGCAATTATACAAATCACTAATAAAAACAACCTAAATCTTAGTCTGGGAATGTACCATTTGGACCCATATATTTGTAAGATGTTTATGAAGGAACTTAAAATAAATGAACAACTAATAAATTAGTCCCACATGTATATAGTTATTATTTCTCTCTCTCTCTCTCTCTCTCTCTCTCTCTCTCTCTCTCTCTCTCTCTCTCTCTCTCTCTCTGTGGTTCGATATCCTCTCTCCCTCTTTCTCTTGCTTGATATATATATTTATATTTTCTTTCGTCTTTTCATTAATAATATTTTTTGGAAAAATTTGTGTAAAATTCATGATATTAAATTGTATATGCTTCCGTGTTTTTTCAAAATGTACTGTTTTCTGGAAGAATAACTTGTATACTGCGTGTATCCTTCAAGGTGTGGCTACCCTCAGGCGGTTCCTCCTTTCTGTAGAGTGAAATCACCTTTATTGCTAATCTTGTAGTGTCAGTTTAGACATTAAGCCTTCTTTTGACTTTGTTGTCGTCTGTAAAATCAGTTTGCCTTCAGTAAAGGGTCCGAACAGGACCGAAAGTACTTGGCTATCTCGCTTTTTCATTTTTTCCTTTGTGGCAAAAAAACCTTTATTTATACACAGCATCACGTTTTATATGCTTCGTGATCAAGTTATCATATATTATATCTATATATATATATATATTATATATATATATGTCTCTATTATATCTATATATATATATAAGTATAAATTATTTTATTTTAGCTCACTGCCAAAATGGCATATTTTCCCTCTTTGAAGTATTGTGTATGAGATTGTGCAACATTTTTTCAGATTCCTAGATAGCTTAGAGTTAGGATGTTTTAAATGTGTGTTCAGATTTTGCATAACATAATGTAAAAGAATATATATATAACATAGAATGTAGAAATATAGAGAATATCTTTGTCCGTTCAAAGCTAGAGTTGTTTTTCAAAATCTGTCAACACGTTTGATTAGCAAGCTCGAGCCTTTATTGTGTTTTGGGATTCTGTCATCATGTGTGATAAGGGACTTCTGCTTCGGTAGATCGAGTCGAGTACGTATCTTTTTTGAACAGACTGGTCTCATACGTGTATGTCTTTGTCACAGCCACGTGCAGATTACACATTTTATATGTAAAGTTGCGTAAGATTTCGAAGCTTCTGGAAGCATTATTGCCCAAAACGTTTTGTCATCTCCCCTGTTCAGCTTCCGTGAGGGAGAAGTTTTTCATTCAGGCTTAAAGACTCAAACCGTTCACATCTCTCCTCTCTCTCTCTCTCTCCCTCTCTCTCCATCGAATAGCACTTTTGAATTTAAAGTTTTAAATTTAGGCTTATCCTTTGCCCTTATGCCAGACCGCAAAAACAACCTAGACTTCATAGTGGCTTTTGATAAATTCATATCTGACAAAAACTACAGCCGTGAAGAGATATGTTTAAAAGGAGTGTTACTAAATGCTTTAACTGACCTTCATAAGAAATATCCTGTTCCCCGCAGATTCATGATAGCCATCCACTCGCTAAAAAAGTTAGATGTTATAATAAGTAGATCCGACAAAGACGGCAAAATTGTAATAATGGACAAAGACTTCTACCTCGACAAAATCAACCAGCTCCTTAGCGACACAAATACTTACAAAAAACTGACGAAAAATCCCCTCCAGAACGTTCCCACAGAATTTTTTCGGAAAGTAAGATTAATTGGCCAAGACAAAAAGAGTATTGAACTATTAGAGAAATTTAAAGTAATTAATCCTAAATTACCCTACTTTTATGGTCTTCCCAAAACTCACAAAGACAATCTTCCATTCAGACCCATCGTTTCATGCGCCGGAGCTTTCAATTACAAAATTTCTAAATGGTTAGCTGGCCTCCTTTCTCCTTTTTTAGACACTTTTTCTCCCAGTCACATCAAACATTCGGAAGACTTTTGTCACAAATTCAGAGAAGCACATATACCACTTCACAACATAAAACTTTTAAGCCTTGACGTAGACTCCCTATTCACAAAAGTACCAGTACAGGACTTTCTTCAGTTTTTAAGGGAAAAATTATCCCCCTATTCAGATCATTTCCCTTTGGCACTTGACAAAATAATAAAGTTAGTTGAATTATGTGCATCTAATAACGTATTTTCATTCGGGGAATCATTCTACAAGCAAAAATTCGGGTGTAGTATGGGTAGTCCTTTAAGTCCTATTTTAGCCAATCTGTACATGGAATACTTTGAAACTACAGTAATTAATGCAATAAAACCCAAAAACATGCTGTGGATGAGATACGTGGATGACATACTAACATTTTGGGATAATAAGTGGGGTAATTTTAATGAATTCCTCTCAAAATTAAACGCATTAGTGCCCAGCATCAAATTTAAAGTTGAATGGGAAACAGACAACAAAATTCCTTTTCTTGATGTTTTAATAATCAGAGACACGACAGAATACAAATTTACCATATACAGAAAACCAACGTTCTCACTTTCATATATTCACTACTTTAGCTATCATGACAATACTATCAAGATAGGTGTAGCTAGCAACCTATTCCTAAGAGCCTTACGAATTTGTTCCCCAGATTTCCTGGAAAAAGAATTTGAACTAATTCGCAAGCAACTTTCATCTTTAAAGTATCCTGACCATATAATTGAGAAAGCAATTCAAAAGCAAACGTAATTTTCTACCGACCCCCTAAAGACAAGACCAGAGACCACCCAACAATAAAATAAAAATTGCCCCAACTGGAGACGATTAAGAGAGTAACTCACACCCTTGGGAAATCCTACCCAAATACCTTAGCCAAATCCCTGATTAACGTCCAACAAAAGACATCTCCCAAAGACTCTGGGGTATATGAGATCCCATGCCAGGACTGTGACCAATCTTACATCGGATTTACAGGTAAATCACTTCCTCAGAGATTAATACAACACAAACGGTCAGTTAGGTATGGACAACAGAACTCGGCTATTTTCAACCATATAAATGAACATAACCATAGAATAAACTGGAATATGTCACGTGTAATTTATAGCAGCAACTGCCGGTACAAGAGTCAAATGATGGAATCGGCCTTAATAAAAGAGAAGCAGGTAATGAACATCTCAAAAGGGAATTGGATATCAGATATCGTCGACGCAGTGTTCATTCAACCAACGCTTTAAGAAGATTAAAGGAAGATTATCAGCGGGGGTGACCTAAATTGGCTTACTTGTGGACGAATCTCTTGGTATAAATACCACCTTTTCTGTAAACTTTTCTCATTCATATACCTGAAGAGAGAGACAGCAGTCTCGGAAATATAGTACTTTTCTCTCTACATTTTGGTGTTTTTATGGGCTCCTTTTATTGGATGGAATTCTGTTGTTACAGAACATTTTTACCAGTCATATATATATATATATATATATATATATATATATATATGTATATATATACACACACACACATTATATATATATATATATAGATATATATATATATATATAATTACATATATATCGTTCTATAGTATATATATATATATATTATATATATATCTAAAAGCTATTATATATATTAATATTCATATATATATATATATATTTATATATATATATCATTTATATTTCTATATACACATTTTAAATATTAAATATATATCTATATATATTATATATATATATCTATATATATCTAAATATATATTATAGACATCTATATAACTCTATATCTCTATATATATATCTATATTCTACATATATCATATATTATATATATATATATATGTCTCATCTAAACATTATCGATTTCTAATCTATCTATATCTCTATATACTCTATATACACTCTCTTGCTCTTATATATTTTATATTTAAGATATTCATGTATATATTATACCTCAGTGCTTGTACTTTCAAATGTGTGAACTAATTTGCTCATGTCCACATGTATATATAAATTTATAAGAGCCTATTATTACAAGTATGCATGTTTATGAATGGGTGTTGAGTTATACAAATGCAAAGATTTTTATGAAATTACTGGCAGCTGTACCCATCCTTCAGACGTGTTATTGAATGCACATTCACGTTTAAATGACTTAAACATACATCTTTCCCCAGACAAAGCTACTACATCACTGACCTGCTCAGTCAGGCGCCGCCGCCCGACGGCAGGGGCATACATGTTGCAACAGGTTACCCGGGAAAGATTTTCATTGTGAGGCCGCCATTAAACAGCCCTTGATAAAACTCAATCTTATAATTAATCTCTGATATTGATGTTAAATGCATTTGTAGTTATTTATGTTAACTCAATGCCAAATTTGAATGCAGCAGGCCCATCTATGCCCATTTGGGCCCTAATTCCCAAAGGGGGGACAGGTGGAGGCTGCACCACCCATTGCTATCAAGATTGGGGTATGGAGGCTACGACCTCCTTCTCCCCTGGTTGGTAAATCGAAAGGATGTAGGCCTCCTGCCCCTTAATAATGTGGGAAACCCTAGGGACTCCGTTCCCAGGGGGTTGCCCCCCTTACTACTGAGGGAGCCTTATGGCCCCCATATTGTGGGAAGCCTATTTGTACCTATAAAAACACTTCTACATAGAAAGTTGTAAAATAACGTGTTATTAAAATGATGGGTTATGGCCCCACTAGAAATGCCTCTCAAACTTCAGATTTTAACTATAACCTTCCTGGAGGGGAGGGGAGTCTATGGCAAAAATTTGGCCCCTTAGAAACGGCTCTGGATTTTCGGATTTTGACTAAAACTTTTCTGGGGGGAGGAGAGTCTATGGTATAAATTTGGTAGCCCTAGCTGTCAGCTCCAAAAGTTGTTAAAAATTAGGGGTATAAAAAAGGAGGGTTATGACCCCCTTAGAAATGGCTCTCGAATTTCAAATTTTGACTAAAATCTTCTTGGGGGAGAGGAAAGTCTATCGTAAAAATTTGGTAACCCTAGCTGTCAAGTCCAAAAGATGCAAAGGATGAGGGGGTATAAAAAAAGGAGGGTTATGACCCCCTTAAAAAGGCTCGAATTTCGTAGTGTGACTCCTGGGGAGAAGGGGTCTATCGTAAAAATTGGGTAGGCCTGGCTGTCAACTTAAAAAATGGTAAAAAAATAAAGGGATATGAAAAAGGGGGGTTATGACACCCTTATAAACGGCTCTCGAACTTTGGATTTTGATGAAAACCTTCCAGGGAGCAGGGGAGTCTATGGTAAAAGTTTGATAGCCCTAGTTTTCAACTCCGAAAGCTGTTGAAAATGAGAGGGTGTGAGGGAGGTTTGACCCCCTTAGAAACGGTTCTCCAATTTCGGATTTTGACTAAAACCTTCCTGGGGCTGAGGGGAGTCTATGGTAAAAATTTGGTAGCCCTAGATTTTATGGTCTGGGCGTGCATAATGAACAGACAGACAAATGGACAGACAAAAATTGCCTTATACATATATATATATATATATATATATATATATATATATATATATATGTGTGTGTGTGTGTGTGTGTGTGTGTGTGTGTGTGTGTGTGTAGACTCTATCAAAATATTAATAAAAAAATCCGGATATGGCATGAATCTGTTCACACCAATGCCCAGTTGCAGGAAATCCTGCCACACTGAAATTTTTCTGCTGTTGTCTATTTTCAAAATAATACTACATTTTCACTATTGTATAATTCAAAAGTTTCAATCTCTAAGTAAGTACCTAAAATAAAATTCGTTATCATTTAAATCTCAGAATAACTTATTTTGAATAAAAGATATTTAACGAAGTCCCTTCTGCAACATTTGTAGATTATGAAATCTACCTATCCAATATCAAAATTACCAAAATCTATAAGAAGAATATTTCCTATAAATTAATCTCACGTCTTATATGGAATCGGATCTCTCTCGTAACCAGAGATTCCGTGCATGGCCTGAATTTATCCCAATTTTTATTCAACTCGTTCGCGTTTCCGCCAGAGAGCTTCCAAGGGATAAGTGAAATTAACAATTTTCTACCACGAATAGCAATTTCATGGCGGCTACATGCCGCAGTGGTCTGGCCTAATGCCCGTAAATCAAGGAAGTTCTTGCATGTTTTATTTTTATTATTTAGGGTACTTTACTTTGAAGCTAGATTACAAGCTCTATTACCAGCAGTCCTATTCTCGGTGGAATTCCGGAATGGCCCTGAAGGGAATTGTTTATTTAGTTAAGATTTATTCCTAAAATTACGGCCTACAAAAGACACGATCTCCTCCAAATTGTGATTCCACATTTCAGCATGAACAGATATTCTTATGAGTATAGTTGCTTGCCTGAACATGTTTCAAATGGAATATAAAATTTGGGTCAAAGATCAAGCTGAGTGTCCTATGAGGTTATTCAGTAAGAAGGCTTGAAGGGTGTAATAGGAGGAAAACTTCTCATTTGCAATATGACACAATTGTTAGGAGAGGGTGGAGGAAAGTAAGATCGAAGAAAGATAAAATGAACGGAGGTACAGTAACAGGAATAAAAAGGGGTTGCAGTTATGGGCCTTAGTCACGCTGCAAAGAACTTTAGGCAATGCCTACAGTGCGCTGAGTAAGGTGTACTAACCCCATATGGAGCGTCACCAACCAGGAAAAGGCTAATAGCCCTTGAAATAGTAAGTAACTCTCCCAGCATAATGTAGGAACTAAAAGCAACGCAGATATCCAGTTACTGCAGAGCAAACTGTTTTCGCATTTAGAAGGAATTAGCCCTAAGTATCGTTGGCGAGAAATATGGAGAGGCGAGCTTCCGGTCGACAAAGAAAACGTCACCATTATCCCGCTGATTCAGACACTTGTTACGACGATCGAAGCACAATGCAGCTGCAAATGGCTGCTTAGTATAAGATGCTGTGAAGAGGGATGGGACGCGAATGGAGAGAGAGAGAGAGAGAGAGAGAGGAGAGAGAGAGAGAGAAAATTCATAAGAATATACCGATAAAGTAAAGATCACTCTTGCAAGCCCCTATTTATTGCAATCTGAAACTGATTATCAATATTATAAAGAGGAAGAAAGTCACTAATTTTGGTGTCTTTTCGAAAAATAATATCGTCCTTCAAGCACGCATTCCCTAGCGAAATGGCACCTTCTTAGTGGCACTTCCTGTCCTATTCAGTGACACCCTCAAGTCTTGGTGAGAGAAAACGGGATTGAAAAGGAAGATGGCTCGAAAGAATTTAGAAATTTCAGAAAATTCATATATAACACAGGGAGAGTATGATTCTTCCTCAGAAATTTTCATTCTTTTTTTATCTCGTATGACGTATGTACCTTCAAATACGATATTAATATATTAGCGTTGGTTTTAGTGAATACATATTGGCCTGCTATTGAATGACTAAGTGTAGAGAATCACCGTTTCTGTTTTGACTGCATATAGATCTTCTGAAGTCTGTCACATAGAATAAGATTCGTATTAGGAAAGGGTATGGTTTTTGCATACGTTTATACGTTCCTTGTAATACTATAGTTAAAACATCCTTAGCTTCATATTAGTATCTGAGGTCCTACAATATCAAAAGTAAAACTTATCAGCAATCACCTCCATCCCTCTATATATGTATATATATATATATATATATATATATATATATATATATATATATATATATATATATATATATATACACATCTAATTTTTAACGAAATGTAGTTTTCACCACTGAGGACCAGCTCTTGAATTATACCTCGGCGAGAGAGAGAGAGAGAGAGAGAGAGAGAGAGAGAGAGAGAGAGAGAGAGAGAGAGAGAGAGAACCATAAACGTCAGTTACTACGTACATAGTAATCCATCGAAATGCATAACACTAATCTAACATAAAAAGCCGAATGACCGTGTGGAGGTAACTTAAAAGGCCTCGACGAGGTAACTCATCACTCCGAGGAAAACGTTTCCTCAGATCACCAGATAATTCTTTCGTTATAATAAACAACGTGAATATATTTCTGTTTGGGTTTATAACCAGACAAAAGTCTAGACAGAGTGACACAAGGACTCGAACATCTGGCACCCTTAGAAAATAAAAATAAAACTTCGAAAAAGCAACAAGAGGTTGCTCGTTGTTGTGACGTAATAACGCATGACGAGAGACAGTGAAGTATGGTCCCTGTCAACAAGCAGCGAGCTAACACCAGACACAGACGGCAGGAGGAAGCAGAACTAGATATATAGCTAATATTTTCCGGGTGCCAGCATCTGTGTATGGCATTGCTGAGGAACAGTTGGTTTCGTTTTGCTTATTTCGGTTTAGAATAATAGACCCTTAATTAAGAAATACTCATGGTAGCAAGAGTCTTGATATGGAGAAACAAATCCACAGTTTAATACATACAAACAAATTTAAAAATAGGTATATATTTTATACTTATTGTAGAACATATTTCTATCAATTCCAAACTATTGATTTTTCTCCATTTCAAGAGTATTTTTTTTAATTAATGGGTCTATTATTCAGAATTTAAATAAGCAAAATGATGCTCAAGTTTCCTCAGAGCTTATTTAAAAATAAACTCTTTGTCTAGATTTTTTATATATATATTTGTACTTAAACATAACCGTGGATTTTTTCCCAATAGAATCATTATCATTAAATAGTAATGAGAATACGAAATAATTTTTCTAGCAACTATTATTTTAAGTCTAATACTGTTTTATAACTATGGTAATAAAATTGTTTCTATAAGGGTATTAATATCCCATTTTCATTTTAACTTTTGAAATAATTAAAGATATATAACATAATGAGGTAGCTCCCATTAACTTCTTAAATGTATTTTTAATGTGACTTGTACATAAATGCGTTATTCTATGATTATATACCTGATCAAGCATATATTGTGGTATAATTGTAATAATAAGCCCTAGTTTTGCATTGAAATTACATGTAAGACGAAAAATATGTCAAAACACGTAAATCTTTTTTAGTGACGCATGTAAAACTAACTGATTTCAATAATGACCCTCCCCACCCCAAAATGGCTGCACACTGATAAGTGCTCTCTGCAAATGCAACTCCATCATGTGACCCACCCCACCCCATCTCTCCTCTAACAACTACAACAATAACAATAACAAATGCAAGTGCATTCGCAATTCGCAAACATTGTACGCAAACATTTTCAGGACCGTGTCCCTTTAACAATCAGCGGGGCAGCAACATCACGGTTTATCATCGTCGAGTGCTTGCGCGCATGTGGGAAAACAGACATTTTTGCCCGCTTGACGCTCCCAAGGGACGAAAGATGACACACGCTTTTTGGTAGCTTTCCTTGTCGAGGTTTTGGGTCTGACTCGGAAAATATAAAGAGGGCTGAATTTGCTATAATTCATATATATATAATATATATATATATATATATATATATATATATATATATATATATACACACACACACATACACACACACACACACACACACACACACACACATACACATATATATATATATATATATATATATATATATATATATATATATCTTTGATAAATGGAATCATAATTCGTAACTTATGAACTGAAGATTTACATAAGTTAACATGATAAAATGTTTTGTATTGACATATAATAATAATAATAACTAATAATAATAATAATAATAATAATAATAATAATAATAATAATAATCATAATTTTAATAATAATAATAAAATAATAATCAATAATAATAATAATAATAATAACTAATAATAATAATAATAATAATAATAATAATAATAATAATAATAATAATAATAACAATATGGGTCTTTCTCTGATGAATAATTAGAATTTTTTAAATAAAAAAATCCTGAAACTTATGAATTAGAAAGTCCACTATAATATACTGAGATTTTTCTCTTTGTCTAGTCTATCTATCTGTTTAGAAAACTCGAGTAAAAATAAAAAATTTTCTATTAGCTGTACCCGGCCACGTGTTGCTGTGGCTCAGTTCGGTTAAATGGAAACGAAAGAAAAGAGAAAGCCCCTTTCTCTTACTCTCTCCAACCATCACTGTCACTTTACCTCTTTCTTCTCACTAATAGCAACTCTCTCTCTCTCTCTCTCTCCTCCTCCCAAACAACCGCTCTTCTCTGTCTCTGTGTCTCTCTCTCTCACTCACTTTTTCCATCTTTCCCCTACCTAACACCTCCTCAACTTTTTCTCTCTCTCTTACTCTCCCTCTCGCTCCTTTCTCTTGCTCTCTCCAACAATCACTGTCTCTTTCCCTCTTTCTTCTCCCTAATACCAATTTGCCCCCCCCCCCCCCCCTCTCTCTCTCCTCCAAACACCCGCTCTTCTCAGTCTCTGTCTCTCTCTCTCTAACCCTCCCAAAAGTTAGAGCCTTAGGATTGTAGGAGAAATAGTGGACTGGATGGAATACTGGCTAACTTATAGAAAGCAGAGAGTCGTAATAAATGGTGAAGAATCAGAATAGACAGATGTAACAAGGAGAGTGCCTCAAGGTTTTGTCCTTGGCCCCCTCTTGTTTTTTTATTTACATTAATGACATTGATGTGGGCTTAAATAGCAGGATAACCAAATTTGCAGATGACACCAAATGCAGCAGACCCAGATGCAAGTGGGAAGTTTAAGAAATTACCTCAAGAGAATAGGAGAGTGGTAAAAAATATGGCAAATGCCTTATAATGTGGATAAGTGTAAAGTGTTACAAATAGGAACAAACAACCCTCATGCCATCTACATGCTGCTTGGGAATGACATAAATAGTGTAGAACAAGAGGAGGATCTTGGAGTCATTATTACCAAGGACTTAAAGTCCAAAAAACAATGCATAAAAGCTGAAAAGAAAGCACAGAAACTAGTGGGATACATAAAGAGGCAGTTCATATACAGAAACAAGGAAACAGTGCTGCAGCTCTACATATCAATAGTTAGACCTCATCTTGAATATGCAGTACAGTTTTGGTCACCAACACTAAGAAAAGACATAAATAGATTAGAAGGGGTACAAGATAGAGCCACACAGTTAATGCCATCCATCAGGGAAATATGGTTACCGAAGACGACTAGAGGGCCTGAGCATGTAGAGCTTAGAAACACAACGATTGCAAGGACAACTAATAGAAACATTTAAATACTGAAAGGCATAAGAAAAGTAGACAGTAACCTAGTTACGTTAAACGAAAATGAAACAAGAAATAATGGACGGAAACTAGAACTGAAAAGATACAACACACCCCACTATGGGAATTTCTTTACATACAAGATATGTGACACATGGAATAAACTGCCACAGAAAGTTGTAAACAGCAACCGTGTGGAAGAGTTTAAAAGAAAGCTAGACGAAATCATTAGGACACTGTGAATGAACAGTAAAACCTGCTCCTAGAGATAAGTGAGCACACGATGTCTCCTCGGATGGACTAACAAGTCTTTGAGGTATCCTAATCCTTGTAACTTGTAACTCCCTGTCTTTGTTCCTCTTTCTTCTCCCTAACACCCCATCTACTTACTCTCACTTCCTCTCCCTCTCATTCTCTCGCCGTAAACCCCCTTCTCAATTAGGTATGTATGATAAATTCGTAAAGCAACTAAGTCTACGGGTATAACCAGCCCCGTTTCAAGGAGAGAACCAGCCTCGTTTCAGCGAATCCCATCTCATCCCCCCACCTTTGGACCGGGAGAGGTAGGATGAAACCCCATTATAAAATCAACGCGTAATCAAATGCAATGTTGTGTCAAAATTTCTAAGAAATCAGTCAAAAACTTTCGGAGATTTAATATTTTGAGCAAACGAACATTTACATTTCTATTTAGATAGATAATTAACTTGCTGAAAGTAATTTTGAAAATAAGAAAATACCAACTGATGTAATAACATGATTTTTATCTATTTTTCTATTTATATAAGTTTCCCCTCACGATGCAAGTAATTGCAACTATGAGACAATGCTTCAAAGCGTAATGTATAGTTTCCCTTTTTTCATCAATATGACCAAAAATGATCACGTTCATATATCCTAAAAATTTCCAAAATTCATGCAAGAAGTTAAGACAGGTCTATTACAGCTTTTTTCCATCACTCATTCTATCTGTCTGTCTATCTATCAGTCTCCTCCAGTCCCTGAACCGTCCTCGACTATTATCTCTTTCCAGTTTTTCTCCTCCAATTGTTCCTACGTCATTTGTGGCCGAAGGAGTTCCCATGGAAGGAATGAAAGGAATTCGAGGACTCCGAATCTCACTCCTGACCTCATGGCTTTCTGCTAACAAGAACGACAAATCACGTCGGAAAAGATCGGTCGATCGCGTGTCTCAGATACCGAGAGATTTTTGTTCCACTGAAGGAGGAAAAATGGGGTAATATTTCGTCAGATTTCTTTTGGTCACCTGTCATTGGTATCGATTTTTTTAGTAGCGTGAATTGCACCAATAAAAGATGAGAATGATTCGGCTTCGATGGAACTTGATATTCTAAATTGAAGATAACATAATACATCTGACTGAAATTTTAATCAACCATTCTTAGGCGAGAAGCTGTAGGTTACTTATTTCTTATCAAATATTGCATCACAAAGCTGGATGAAACTGAGTTGAAAAGAAAGTATCCAGTGACATGTTTGGAAGTTTACCCATAGCAATAAAAAATAGAAAAAAATACAAGATAATATAAGAAATAAGAGGTTTTCCCTAAATCCTTTCCTATTGTTGATGACACCGTAAAACCTCTTATGGCAAGATTGGAAAGTTTTTATGATAACTTATTAAAAAACAAACCAATATTTGTGACTGACTCATTCATAATATAATCCTATCGTAATAAAACAGATACCGAAGTGAAAAAAATATTTAGTGTTGTAAATTTGATTTAATTTAAGTAAAAGTTTTAAATAACTGATGGTATAAACATACAAAGTTGTAAATTATTGCTAGGTTTGTAAATGTCCAATGAAATATTTTGGGTAATCATATAATGCAAGTAAATACAAAACATTATTTTACATCGTGGACGTGTTGAAAAAATCCAAAGCTGAAAAACTGTGTAATTTCGTTGTTTGCCCATTCAAAACATGATCTTACCATCATAAAAAATACATATAGAAAAATTCATTGTTATGAATATAACTGACCTTCAGGAAACAGCTAAATTAAAATGACTGAGGGAAAATTCTTCATAAAAACCTTTGTCTTATCAAACAATGCACACATGAATATTACATGATAGAAGAAAATTTTGACACAATAACTTTTAAGGTACAAACATGCAGACGAAGGCCGAAAATTATTACTGCGTTTGTAAACGCTTCATAATAATTTTATCTCACTAAACAATGCAAACATATACGACGCTCTATTTTGCATCATAGAAGCATTGAAATAAAAAGAAAACAGAAATAAATAAAAAAAAATAGTTCGAAATGTTGACCAGGCGCGCTCAAAGGAAACAAACCAATTCACTGTTCACTGTCCATGATGCAGCAATCCAGATCTTCAAAAAGATTCGTTTGCGCTGCATTCACTGAACTCGAAGGGAAAACAATTCATACCTGCTATTGTAAGTCAACAAAACTCTTATGCTTTATCTTTTCGCCATTCGTGGAATAACCCGGTGATTTTATAATTATTAAAAACAGCATCGACTTTCGTGTTTTATTTAAGGATTAACCTTATCATGGCAGGGTTATTCATAAGTCACCTCAGACAGTGAGAATAAGAAAGGGTATCTTTCATAGTTATCTATAATGGTAAGTCATTTGAACTTTTTTGGAAAGTGGCTATTCTTCTTTTTTTTCAGTTTTCACTAAAACACTATTGATTTGTGAACGTTTTCACCTAAAGTGAAAATAATAGCTACAGTCATTACCATTCAATCAACTGCTTTGTATTCTAACAAACTAGGAAATAAAACACCTCGACTATCCTTAAGGCTATTTTAAAATTTAAAAGTTATTTAGTTATTACCTATAGCACAAAAATTATGCTTAAATGTTGACTACCAGAGAGAAAACAACATTGCCTGAAGATTAATTGAGAGAGAGAGAGAGAGAGAGAGAGAGAGAGAGGAGAGAGAGAGAGAGAGAGAGAGAATTAATGTATATTGATCGTGCTCTGTGTTATCTCTTATTGCAATATTTAAGGTGGTAAATAAATAAACATCTGAAAATAAAAAAATTTCTACATTTCATTTCCATCTTCATTCCGTGTTTCCTGAGCTTCTGAAAGTCCTAAAAGAAAAGGAAAACACTATGAAAGATTGCCTCGGACACCAGCAGAATAAGCTGAAAAAAAACTAAAACACTAAAAAAGCAACGAAGGAAGTTTCGCGTCTCTTTCATCGATTTCTGTACAGTCGTCAAGAGCTTCTTCAAAAAAAAAAAAAAAAAAAAAAAAAAAAAAAAAACTCTTCTAAAGGCTAAAGAGAGGGGTCCTAGTATGATGAACATGCCGTCACATTTAATCGAAATCTTTCACACTGGATAATCATGCTTACATATTAACAGCACTCATATATATTAGATATACTCATATCTTCAATAATCATTTGGAAAGATTAATTCATGCACACTATTACAACAACTAAAGATAGGAGATTGATAAAGTCTACGGTAATTGCCATCCACAGTGCGTAACATAAAAAAAAAAAAAAAAAACACGATATCCAAGTTACTCTTTCTCTAAGATGACAGCGAAAAGAGTTCTAAAAGAATGATACCTCTCTAATAGAGGAAATGTCGCTCAAAGACGGTTTTCGGACACGAACACGTTTTTTCTGGCAAATTTTAACCCCTCTGCCAAACTTTGGACTAATGAGCCATTTACTAATTGATTTATTCGCATGAAGTCTTCAAGCGTAATTGATAATTCATATCTTAACTCTGGTCATATATTTAAGAGAGAGAGAGAGAGAGAGAGAGAGAGCCTCAAAGTATATAAATACTGGTACTCAGTTTCCAGCATATTTATATATATACTATATATATATTATATATATATATATATATATATATATATATATATATATAGAGAGAGAGAGAGATCGAGAGAGAGAGAGAGAGAGAGAGAGCAGAGAGAGAGAGAGAGAGAGAGAGAGAGATTCTGGAAACTATGTACCAGTGTTTATTTACTTTGTGTTTCTCTCTCTCTCTCTCTCTCTCTCTCTCTATTCGATCTCTCTCTCTCTCTCTATATATATATATATATATATACATATATATATATATATATATATATTATATATATATATATGTATATATATATATATATATATATATATATATATACATATAGATACATAGATAATAGATACACCACCCGCCCCCCACCCCCCGCCCCGCCGCGACAAACCTCATCAATCTCCATTCCTTGCAAGGAAAGCACTTCAAAGCTCTGTCTATATACTCATGAAAATGAAGATAATACTGTCAGGCCTGCTAGGTCGGTCACTAACGGACATCATGGTAATTAACTGATGGGTCTGAAATTCACTGATTGTGATTTGAATATTCAAATAGAATTAAACAAACGTTTTATTTACTTATCTAGTTATTCAATAGGCTTTTCTTATTCAGAATCTTAATATATAAACAAATGTGACTGAGTGCTCATTTATTTTGATAAAGCACACTATAATATAGCCTGCCATAAAAATTTAGGTTACAGAAATAAATAAAAACGGAGGAAGTCAGAAAATGCCAAGGTCATGCAACAGAAAGTAGGAAAATCATAGCCGAACTCAGTAAATGGGGTTAAATATCTCTCCTGCCTCTTCATTATAAATTTCTTTCTTGCCGATTCTTTTCCTTTTACTGTGCAAAGTAATTATCTCCAGATACGACCCATCAACAGCTAGTATATCTTATCAAACAAGAGTGTGATGACCTGTACCTCCAACAGGAATGTGTACACTATTTACTTCAAAAATATCTTAATATTTTCCCTTTCATAACAAACGTTTTATATATTTCATAGTAGTCAGTCAAATGTGCATTAATTCTTGATGCAGAATTGACGGCATATTATGAAATATAAAAAAAGTTTGTTTATAAAAGCGCAAGGATTAATACATTTTGAAATGGTCCATAGTTTCATTCAACAATGAACACAATTTTTACTTGTTTTCAAAATCTTCGCTTTTTCATGCACTCTCATTTTAACCTTTTGGACACGAAAGGTCAGTGACGTAAATGGTACGCGAGAAGGAAACCATTTAACTTAGTTCATTATTCATTTTATTTACTCGAAATGCAGGTGAACACATCCACCACGAATTATTTACCTCTGACGTTTGCATCGGTTAATTTGTACAAAGATTTTTTGTCGGTCTTATTTACATGAGCAGATTTCAAAGTGGAAAGAAACCACTAACGCCATGCTCTGACTTCATTACTACAAACGCCTAGCCTCTTTATAAGTTTTCTAATTTTACAGTTAGGTAAAAGATTTACACTGAGATATTCATTTGCAGCCAGGAAAACTGAATTTCCATTCTCAAAATTCTCCGCTTAGTGTTAATCTCGGAAGCGTAATGGAGTTCTAAGTGCGTTTTATTAGCAAAACGAAAACCGATAGTAACGATGCAAGATTTTGAGAGAATTTTGATATATTTGTCAGTCAAATACGCCCATTACAAAAACACCTAACGTTTACTTTATAGAAAATATAACCCCCCTGAAAAATCTCATACGGTAGAAAACCTGGGATAAACTTATCAGAGATTTACTGAATAATTTCCATATGATCGATTATAAGGGCGATAACGACTGATTTTTCTTGATTTATGAAATATTTTAAGAAATCAATATCTAATAATTGATCTATAGCGAACATGGCAACACAAAGAATACACGGAGACAAAAATAACCTACAATGACTATAAAATGTTCCGTTAGGCGTTAAAACATATATTCCATCAATAGTCTTTCCCTAGAGAGTCTTTGGGAGTATATGGTTTGTAGAAACGAAGTTTATTCCTAGATCTCCACATGTATTATGTCAACAATTTGTACGTGTACCTATTTTACAAATCCCATATATATATATATATATATATATATATATATATATATATATATATATATATATATATATTTATATATATATATATATATATATATATATATATATATATATATATATATATATAATATATATATATATATATATATATATATATATATATATATATATATATATATATATATATATATATATATATGAGCTTGATGGAACATCTTGTGCTGTGCTAGAATCCGGAGACGCGCTGCCCGTCATATCTCCGCGACCAGGTTTGCAGGAGGAGGGTGGATTTTTCATGTCTCCCTTTACCCTCCCGATCCCCTACTGCCCCTCTCCCAACCGGGGCGGACAAACAAGAAAGATCCACTCGGCTTTTATTATTACAGAAGACAGATTATAGTAAAAATATCAGCAATTAAATTTGTCAAAACTGCATATTGTTGTCAACATCGTTTTTGTTGACGTTGTAAGATACACAGCAGTACTTATCTCGTGAGATCTTAAACAGACTACCGCATTGTATATACCTATCCCGCCCCTATTTTCGGTCGGTTACCTGCTGAATTAAATCTAGTTTCGGTCGAGTGACGAGAAACAGCGTAATGAATTCTAAAATTCATTTATACGTTACAGGGAACTGCGACACTTGTTATGCCTTCGAGCTGACAGGGGTGCAATTCCGTCCTCCATCGCAGAACCAATCGGATGTAACCACTCCCCCTACTCCGAAAAATATCTAGGAAGCAGGTACACAGTCGTGGATATTAATGCAATAACGTTAAAGTTAACACATTTATACGAAGATATGGCGAAACTTGCACAATGATGTATGCTGCAAATTCGTACCATACTTCCCAGTGCAATGTCGGCATATCTTCAGATAAATGTGTTATCTTTAACGTTACTGCATTAACATCCACGACTGTGTTCCTGTTTCCAAGATATACATAGTGTGTGTATTCATGTATTTCGTATGTACGTCTGCGAATACGTATGACACATACATATAAGTACAGTCACTAACATAACTGCTAACAGGTTAACAGATCCACCGATCGTCAATAATTATACAAGAGTAAACGTGTACCTTCCGGCCACAGGTAGACATGAGTGATTGCTGTTAATTAAGAGGCATTCATTCCAGTTTATTAATATACCTGAGAGGCAGAATATATCAATGTTATCTGGCGCAGGCTTTCGAGCGAGATTGAACGCTTATTTTGATAAGGAACTCGATCAATAGTTCATCACGATATTCCCGTAAGAAGATATTGTTATGAGCCTGGGTAAGATATTATTATGATTAAATGAACGTCGACTTTGTAAACATATTGAGTAGTTTCGATTTGAATTTTGATTTTAATATGGTTAGTTTTGATGTCGTCTCTTTATTTACAAACGTACCTGTAGATGATTTACTTGAATTTTGGGGGGAAGAATTAGAAAGTTATGATATTCCTTTAAATGTAGCAAACCTCATAAGTCTCATACGGTTATGTATCAAAGGTAGTACATTTTGTCTTAATGGTGAATTTTTTGTACAAAAGTTCGACATTGCTATGGGCAATCAATTGTCTCCTGTCCTTAGCAATATCTACATGAAATTTTATTAGACAAAATTCTTGCCAAGAATTTATCCACAAAAGGTTATGTGATTTAGGTATGGGGATGATATTTTCTGCATTTGGCCAGTTCACAAAATCTCCAGAAATTTCTGATTAAGCTAGGTAATTCAGTCCCTTCTATAAAATTTACTGTAGAGGAATAAAGAAATTGTAATTTGTACTTTCTTGATGTAACAGTCCGTAGAATAATATAAATTACACCTTTTCAGTCTTTCGAAAATCAACTAACAATACCCTTTTTGTTCATTATTATTCCGATCACCATCAAAATGTTAGTCTGTATTTTCTGGAATGTTCCAAAGGGCTCTGCGTGCCTGTAGCCCGTAGTTTATAGACGTTGATATTAAAACTAATTATGATATTGCCTTGAAACTTAACTACCCGAGGACTTTTTTAAATGTAGCATGGAAAAATCTAAGAGAAACTTTTATTTAACTAACGAGAAAGTCATAGAATTTTGGAGCATTTCAACATAAATGTTGTTTTCAGTAATTTTAAAATTAAGAGTTAAGTAATAAAAAATTCTCCTAAAAAATGTTTCTGGCTGTATATATGAAATTACTTGTAAAAAGTGTGATAAAATATATAACAGACAAATTGGAAAATCACTTTCACGACGAATCAAACAACACCAATATTCTTTGAAAACTGGCCAAATATCGAATGCATTATTCGTACATACCAGATAGTCAGATCATCCCATTAACTGGAGTGAAGCAAGATCCCTAGTCCAATGTAGCGACACAGTCTGTTTCTCCGAAGGAGGACACCTGGGGGTAATATGCAGAGAGTCTGCTTAGATTTTGCATGCCACCAAGGATGCTCAATCCTTCGAGACTGGTGATAGTCATGGATACTTATGAGAAATATAGAGTCAAGGGCAGCATACAAAAGAGGAGGAACCATGCAGGAAGAAAGGTTTTCATCAAAGAAAAGGGCCAATCGATACCAAGGGCAAAGACTGGAATACCTTTCTACAGTGGTCAAAACAATTATCACTGATAAACATTCTTACTAATCACTACAAGATTGACTTATTCAGAGCAAAGCTAGCTTGTATTTACAGAATCAAACAACACTTGGATGGTCACTACTGAAGATGTAAATCTTATTGAACCCACGAAGCAGATACAAGAGTTGTTCGGCACGCATCTTTATCTGAGAGACCTGGTGAGGTTGTTACCATAGATACTGACATATTTATTTTACTTATGTATGCTTTCAGCAAAGTTGGCAATACTGAGAAATGGTGTATGAAATAGACAGAGAGCGATATGTGGGCGTAGGTGTTGTTTACAGAGCTTATGGGAAGCCAGTGTGCGATGTCCTGTCTGCTTATCGCAGCTTGACAGGTTGTGACGCAACCACATACCCATACAGAGTAGGAAAGTTGAAACCATTCAAGAAATTACTGGCACAAAACAAGACTAACTTACGACATCTGCTGGAGTTACTCCTAGCTCACTTCAACAACGAGAAACAGTAATGAATCCAGAAATAGAGGGTGAGGATTATGTAGAAACCCGAATTAGAATGTATGACCAATTGGAGGTGAAATCAGATTTGAATATCCACCCTGACAAACATAATTCACATGAACATCAGAAAATGTATAATTTACAAGCATATACCAGGAAGCAATGTCTCTAACAAGATACTCATTATCCTCCAGTCGAGGACAATGCCTGGCAGGAGTCTGATGGCAGTCTTATCCATGTTTGGTTTTCCTGCTCACAGCCAACTCCAAGCTTGTGTAAAAAGCCTCTCAGTATATCAAAGTCAAAGGAGGAAGGTGATAATGAGAGCTCGGAAACTGTAAGACTGAAACAAGTGCTTCAACCTTCAAAGAAGAGACAAGAAAAGGAAGATGTCGCACCATCTTCTGATGATATTTCTTCTTCATCACCATCATGAGAGAGTAACAGTGATTTTCTGTTTACCAGTGTTTCAAAAATGTTATTTGTGCATTTTATTTACTTACGTGTATGTTTATCTTTTATTTTCGGTGAGAATTATGTGCTTGCAAACTCAGCCACTTCTAGATAATTATAGGCTAAATATAGAATTCAACATAAGATTTTTAACTTATTGCTCCAGAGATAATATATTTCTTAGTTTATACAAAATACACAGTTATCTCCAAATCCTTAACAAAGCATGTTGATATTTTTCATTCTTTCAATTATGAGTTATTTAATACTGAACAAATTCAAATTACTATCATATCTGCCTGTTCAATGATCAATAATGATGGAAGATGTAGTAATTTATGCACAGAAAGGTAAATCAAATAAGACTGATCATATTTTTTGAATATGCTAATCGATAACAATAAATATGCACAATTATTATGTGTAAATAGCTCTTTAAACATAATTTCCTAGACTGTTATGCAAACATTCAACTGATCTCATAAAATATGCAGAATACAAATTTGTCCCAAGCACAAATGGATTCTACAGGAAAAATTGCCCACGAAACCAGTGTGAAAAGTTTTTCCCTGTCTACGTCGTTCCCTGAAGTCCCAAAACAAAAAGCAAGAGATGTGAGAAAACCAGAATTTCCACAGCAAGGATCATTTTCCCCAGAGATTTGTGGACCTATACGGACTCATTCAGTCGTGGGATGGTCGTGCTCCTAAAATTTGTGAAGAACTTTTATTTCCTGACATTCCGCTAGACAGATTTCTTATTCGCATTATCATGAATGTTACTGCTCTTTTCGTTGTTGTATTCAATATTTCTATTTTAAGTATATTCGACTACATTTAGGTAAGTTCGTATGTAACCCTGTGTCTCTCCTTAAGTTGGTACAGTCATATACATACGTATACACTTTCTTAGGCACTAAACACTGAAAAAATAAAATAATATACACATTTAATAACTTATTATTCAAAAGTGTACGTCAAATTTATGCTCTTCAGTCCAGAAGAGTATTCAATGTATTTATGATTATTTAATATCTTATTAAAACTGCAACAATTTTAAATATTAATCGAAATGTTATTCGAAAGAGATTTTACCATTAGATTTTTTCGTCATCAAGAGTAAGGAATGTGCTTCAAGTGTTTATATATCGTGGATTTATGTCTGAAAATCTTAAATATTTCAATATAAGTTTTAAGGTTGCTTTATCATATACGTATATATATATATATATATATATATATATATATATATATATATATATATATGTGTGTGTGTGTGTGTGTGTGTGTGTGTATACGCACACACACACACACACACACACACACATATATATATATATTAATATATATATATATATATATTAGTATATATATATGTGTGTGTGTATGTAGTGTGTTGTATGTATTTGTATATGCACACAAACACGTATAAATAATATATATATATATATATATATATATATATATTATATATATATATATATATATATATAAATTAATTCGAAACAAACAAACATTCACGAAAAAAGAACACGAAAAAGATCAATACTATCGTGAGGTTTCACACGTTCAAATAAAGCACCATTTCACCCTTTTGCGATAGAGAGAAAGAGCTTTTACTGCTAATCACATCAACAACTGGTGGCAGAGAGAACTTCAATAGCCATTCAATGCTGTTGAATCGGTTGCAATATCAGTCTGTAATCCTAATCGCGTTGTATATAACATATTTCACAGCTGGTATAAATTACCATACCACAGTGGCAACAATTAAGGCTATATTTAATTCAGTTCCAATGCCACAGATATTTATTTATTTGGGTAGGTAAAGCTATATATATCTATATGCGTGTGTTTGTCTACCATGTATGGCATGTGTATACTAATAAATAATAAAAATAGCAGTAGGAACATTAGTATAATGAACGTGCTTGTTTGTTTCTTCTAAGCTATACTGATTAAGTGGGAAAGGAAAGGGGAGTAGGAGGAGAGGGGAGTGAGAAGGGGATGGAAGAGGGAAGAGAGGGGAGGGGGTGGAAGAAGGGAGGGAAGGGGGAGGTTGAAAGTAATAGAAGGGGGAAGAAGGTGATGGACAAGGGGATGGAAGAGGGAAGAGAGGGGGAGATGGGAGGAGGAAGGTTTGAGGAGAGGGGAAGGGGTGGTGATGGGGAAGGAGAGGGAGATGGGAAGTGGAAAGGGAGTGGAAGGAAAGGGGGAATGGAATAGAGGGAGGGCGAAGGAATGGAGGAGGAAAGGGAGGGAAAGAGGAAAGGGGAAAGGAAGGGGAGAGAGGATGGGGCGGGGAGGTGCACTGACGGCACCACCCCTCAACAGAGCCTTTCTCCTCGTTTGCACACAGATTATAATCAAGAGAAAAGTTATAGGCACCAGTGCTTAAACATTAAGGGAGTTACCACATAAACATTTAAAGGAGATAAAGATATATATTAGACAAACAGATAAAGAGCGATAACTATCCAGACGGAACATACATGCATAAACACGAAGCGCAAGCACACACACACGCACGCGTTCGTTGGTAAAGGGTTTTACTTTGTGCATTTCCTCTGATGCTTGCAGTGCTGGCCTTTCAAACGAAGCGTTGCCGGTCTGGCCTTTTAAAAGCAAAATCAGGCTCGTTCGAGACTTGCAACAACCATCTAGAGAGAGAGACAGAGAGAATGAGAGAGATAACAAATTTTGAGGAAGCATCAGTCGCTAACATTCTCTTTGGTAACGTATATTCAGCTTTGCAAAAATTCCTAGTACTACATGAAGTGAATTTCTACTTGCATTCAAAAAGAGACCCAAGCATAAAATCCGACTAGTAAAGTAAGTTTCTGAATTGCAATGCAGATATGAATGACGCTGAATAACAATGCAATGGTGTGCACTATTCACTGACAATGATATACATTACCGGTTGTATTCAAGAGAGGGTCAGTAACGCTGAGTGGCGTTCTCCCGGCCGAGAGTGTAACCTCTAGTAGTCATATTAAACAATCGGGTTAGCACATAGTACTATACTTTTAGTAACGTTACGCCAAGGCACCAATTATTTTTGTACCCTTCTCGTTTGATTATTTTAAGAATGTACTCTTTAATTACGGGTAAATTAATCATTACTGAAAATTATAGCGAAAGTTTTCGAATCACGCAGAGCAAAATCTTATTTTTTTCTTGCCAAGCTCAGGGTCTTCGAAACTAACCGACGACAGCCAAGGCTAGCAAAATCGCTTCTTTCTATTTTAAGGTTTTCAACGACACTCCGAGAGAATTTTTTAATAAATAGTCATAAAAATGTAAAGTTAACCCATTCGGAATAAGGCCGTTCTTAAGAGGACCAAAACAATATACTACCTGTCGAATCAGTAGGTCTAGCGTTTGCTTAGCCAAGATTCTTTACACGGTAACTCGATAGCTTTTATCACACAAAAGTTATTTTTATACATTCGAAATCAAATTGTGCCCAGGATATGGTTTAAGTGACATAGCATCTTAACAAATGAGTAGTTTAAAGGGATGGATAGGTCTAGCCTAGGCACCCAAACTTTGCTTTCTTCCGATTACTAATCTATGGCACTTAATGTTTGAAGAAAACAAATTAAACAGGGATTTAAAACACACTTAAGAAATACAATTATTTTTACTTTGAAACGAATAATAGATGTTGTTGTGGCAGTAGCGCCCGCAGAAATTTGATGGGTGTTGGGTGGGTGGCTGGGAGAGGTCGCCGGCACTATTCCCCAACCCAACCTACGAGAGTTGTACTACCAAACTACCTGTATGGTCACCTACAAAGACTCTCACACGCACACATTATATGATATGCACCTCGGCATAGAGGGGTGGGGGGAAAGGGTCCAAGTGGTCCCACCTGCGGGCGCTACGTTGCCCATCGTCTTCTAAGGAAATGCTCCCACCTAATGTAACCTTACGGAGTCTCGTTGAGAAACAACGTTTTCTAGAATACATTTTGTTGATCAACGCTAACGCTGTTTTTACGTATCTAAAACTGAATATTCAAGCCCAGATAGTATCCTACAGGCCCACCTACTGTAAAGAAGCTTCAGTCTCTGAAAAAATACAGAAATCCCTAAAAAGCTTCAAGTGACATGTTTAAGACCAGACGTTAACTCAACCGGTGACTTATAGGCCTAGGCTAAACACCACTAAGTTTTTCTTATAACAAGCTAGGTCCTTTTTACTTTATATTTAGTGGCATATAATGTTAATGGAGTTCCGAATTTGAAATTTCAATCGTCACTGCGATATAATATGGTTAAAAATATGAGACATGTTGACAGCAAGCGTAGCCATCTTTTCGTCTTGCCACCATAAAATTATAGGTAAATATGATACAAAAAAGCTGCGCTTACCTATGAAATGTTATTCCATCTCCTCTAGAAGCCTTCCTGTACCCGTTTCTGTGACAATAAGCCGGAAAACACTAATCATGATATTCTGTGGAAAATAACACAGCACTCACTATATACAGACTCGACTACAGCGGCACCCTGGTGGCGTCTCACCGAACTATATCGTACTGGCATAGAGGTGACATGACTGACGTCTCGAGTTGTTATTAACCTCCTATGGCTGATTTTGTGTGTAAATTTGTTTAAATATTAAATGAATGAGTACGTTTTAAAAATAACTTAATAGTATATAGTAAAATAATATTCTGTGGATGATGATAAACGTTATAGCGTAATGTTTCATATCCATAGGCGATACATTTCCGTTCTGTGTGTGTGTGTGTTTTGTCTTTAAATAAATAAACAAATAAATTATACATATATATATATACATAGTGTGTGTGTGGGTGTTAGGTAAAGTCCAAAATGAAACTCTTATCACATAACATATTATATAAATATGTATATATATGCACTATATAGCTTGTAGGTTTCGACCAACTTCTGTGGACTCGATCACTAAAAGGAAATATAATATACAATTTCAGGAAACAAAATAAAACGGGATTCCATAAAAAACAAGAAACAAAAAAGACAAAATACATTACAGAAAGTAAAAATGTTTCATTAAACAGATTGTTGGTCCCTTCTCAATTCTGAAAATCTTCTAAACTTTCTTGGTTTCTTTGTATGGTGTTTTCACGTTGCTTGGAGCCAGTGACTTCCAAACCACGTCGAGAGTGTACTTGTCTCACCAGAAATGGACATAATCTCTCACACCTAACTTTCCTGGTGGAAGACACCTGGAATCTTCCGCTAAACAGCCAACAGAATGATTTAGTTCTAAATTATGACTTAGATTTAAGTGACTACTTATATTTCTAAACTTACGAATACCAATACATTTGCACATTTCTGCACTTCTAATTTTCAAATATGACCAAGTTTCCATCAAAGGTATTATTCAACGGAAAATGAGGGCGCCGTCTGTGCATCTTCAGGTGGATGTGTACAAGCACTCATACACAACTAGACCACTTATAACATTGATTCTAAGAATCTCTTTTCCAGGAGTGTCTAGCTACAGAGCTATAATTATTCCTCAATATACTGCTGAAATGTGATTATTTTTCCGTTTTACGAAACGAACGACCACTTTCAGCGATATAGCAAGAATCACAATCCAAGCAACCAATAGCATAAACACTTACATAGCTTCAGACAATTTTACAATTTTCACCAGGTCACAGAATTATTATCTTGTAAAGTTTTATGGGTTCATGAAAAGGGGTCATAGGATATTTATCAATGTGCAACACACACCAAAAAAAAAGTAACCTGATTTTAATCATTTCACGGAAAAGGATTCAATAAATGTTCACCAAAATACGAAAAAGGTTGATATGATTTTTGCCACCTGATTTAAAGAAAGGCGATTGAAATAAACTGAAGTATTTACTAATGCCTGAGAAATTTGTCATGTAATATTTTTCCGTTTATGTAGAAAGTCTAGGTGGAATTTTGCCAGTTAATGGCTTTTTGCCTATAATTGCTGTTTTTTCGAGAAGCAATGGAGAAACCCTGCTGGCATAAGCCCAGCCCAGTCCAAAGCAAGGACAACAATAACATTTTAACTGATATTAAGAAGGGAACAATGTCAATTCACTGATACCAAAAAATAGTAGCCAATATCAATTTTCCATAAACGAGTGAATGATCAGAAATACATATATATATTATATATATATATTATATATATATATATATATATTGTATATCTATATTATATATATAAAATATATATATATATATATATATATATATATATTTATATATTTATATATCTATATATATATATATATATATATATATAAATATACGTATATATATAAAATATCTATATAAATATATATATATAATATATATATATTATATATATATATATATAGATATATTATATATTAAAATATACATATATATATATTATATATATATATATATTTATCTAATATTTATATATATCCATATATATATATATATATATATATATATATATATATATTATATATATATACAGGATAAAGCAATGCTAAAAACTAGAGCATATTTTCGACTGGGAAACAAAATTCACTGAAATTAAATAAGGATAAGAGTTACTTAACAGCCATGATAGAAGGGAGGATCTGCCTTTTTGCCCTCCGAATAAAAACGCCATTGGCCCTTTCCACCAAATGCAACAGAAAGACGCACTCCTCTTGCAACGGAAAGAAAGGGCCGAAGATTTTCACCAATATGCAAGAACGACACCATAACCTTTTACACCATCTACATAAAGCAAAACTCCCCAGCCTTTCCAACGACCAAAGAAACGGAGAAGACCGTACGAAGGAAGAGAAGGGGAGAGGCAGATAGCAGAGAGAGGATGACGGATGATAAAAAGGAAGAGAGATAAGGGAGTGGTAGAGGGTTTACCCGGTAGAAACTCAGGTAACAAATTGATTGGAGTTAATTGGGATGGAAAGGGGATGTAGGTACTCGCCGACAGCAGTAGCAGAGAGGAAGGAGGCTCCGTCTGCTTCCTTCGGCGGCCGGGCAGGACGAATTTCTCCGTTATGGAACCGGTGGGAAGGAAAGCCTCGATGGAATAGGATGGCAGAGAGAGAGAGAGAGAGAGAAGAAACCTAACTATAAAATCAAATAAATACAAGAAACACACCAAAACCAAAAGAGTAGAAGAGAGAGAGAGAGAGAGAGGAGAGAGAGAGAGAGAGAGGAGGGGTTGGGGTACTTTTCAACCTAAGTACTAAAACGGTGCGAAGCAGAGCATACTAAGCAGCAAGAGAGAGAGAGAGAGAGAGAGAGAGAGAGAAATACAAGAAACACCAAAAACCAAGAGAGATATAGATAGATAGATAGAGAGAGTGGCAAAAAAAGAAAAAAAAGAAAAGGTGAGTGTGCTACCCCAATCTCCAGGGTGAGACACCTCCACCTCCACTACTATACCACCGAGAGAGCCCGGCCAGGCCCGGCCATGCCATCCCAGTCCGCGCCCAGCGCCCACGGGATGAACACCGGCCGATGAGTCGAGCTTCCCTGGGTCCACTGACGAAATATTTCCGCGGCGAGTTCGCGCCCTGACGTGGTCGAAACTGCTACAGCTCCTCCACAGGTTTGATGTCTCGTTCAAAGGCCTTCCACGCGGATCGGTTGGTGAATATGGTGGTTTGTCGGTAAATAAGCGGTGCTGGAAAATCTCTGGAAAGTTGGGAATGTTTTTGTGATGCTGGAATCATGTGCAATTTGTCCGGAGCAACAACAGGTGGGCTGGTTTGAAAACTCTTCCCCAAATAGCTTTTGAGAGAAGACATTCATGTTTCATATAGAGCAACCGGTCGTTCTTTTAGTTTTTTTTCTAAAGAATGTGTTTATTCCAAAAGTCAATTTTTTTTATAATGAGAAAAATAAAAGATATATCGGATGACGTACAACTCGTCGTTAGATAGACAAGAAAGGAATAATGAGAAACGGGATATCTGATAAAAAGGTTTCAAAAGATGAAACTCAAAGGAAAAGGTAGGTGGAATCATTCCATTCTCTTTCACAGGTCAATGTAATTTAAAGTTAGCAATTTTGCAGGTAAAATAAAAATAGGTGTTTTCTATTTCCAAGCGATATTATGGTAAATGAGAGTTCCAATTTCTTAAACTACAATACGATATTTCACCCCAACGTACGATATGTAAAGCATTCACTCACTGTTACTGTTACTATTTGTTCTGCTATTACCACTACGACTACTACTACTACTACCACTCCCACTACTACTACTACCGAAAGAGTGTAAAAGAACATAATACATTTTTGTCACATAATTCCATAATGTGTGAATACACCGTCTTTTAATGAAATACCAATCCTTTCCTTTTTATATGTTCCCAAAGACGGTCGCCTGTATTAACGACTTCATCATTTTAATGAAACGTCATATATATATATATATATATATATATACGGATATATATATATACATGTATATATATATAATTATATACATATATATATATATAGACAAATTCTACGAAGGAAAGTGAAACATCGGAATGATGCTAGGCCTTTCGACTTGCTGTCCTTTACTTAGCAGACTGAGTCTACTAAGTAAAGAACGGTAAGTCGAAAAGCCTAGCACACCTCACTGTTTCACCTTATCTCGTGGCCTTGGTCTTTATATATATATATATATATATATATATATATATATATATATATATATAATATATATACGTGTGTGCATGTATATAATTCTGTTTATACTGCGAATTATACTTTATACACTGACTTATGAATATGTGAAAAAAAGGGGATAATTTTAACGAGACGTATGTTGGAGTAATTGCAATTACCCGTATATTTTTTATTTCCACAGCGAACAATATTTTTACCAATTGTTTTAACTTCTCAAAAATATTCTCTTTATAAATAGAAAATGAATTTGAATAGATCCCAAAGACCATTTCAAACTTTTATTCCATCGTGTACAGAAATTCCCCAGAAGCATTCGTAGTACAATATTACTACATATTCATTTCATTTTCAGTAATTATTCCATCTCGTTCTGCCACTTATTCAAAAGTTTGCTAGTTAGTACTGCAACGGAAATAATAATTTCAACATGTCGAGAAGGATTTGAAACTATCTAAAGGAGGTGTCTAACATTTAACTTTTAATTGTTTACGTGTCGCAACGAAACTAGTTTCCCTTTAAATCTAAGTTACTAAATAGAGACACATTAGACGTTGCTCTTATAAAAGAAATATGAATTTACCCATTGAATTATTTCTATAGTCGTGAAAACATTTAAAGAAAAGGAGGAGGGAGAGAGAGAGAGAGAGAGAGAGAGAGAGAGAGAGAGAGAGAGAGAGAGAGAGAGAGAGAGACTTAATCGAGATCCACATAAAGTAAATTGGAATTATAAATAACAATCTAACTAAATATTATCTTAACTTATTATGGAGATGAATCTGATTATAACTTTTTTCCCCGCATCACTTGATATAATATTTATCTCCTCTCTGGATGTCAGTGACATCACGGGATCTTTTATTTTATGAAAAAAAATAATAATTAGAGATCTTACGTTTCATGTCACGGGTTACTAACAGATAGGAAATCAACATCCATATTGAACCCCTTGGGACGCCAGGTCTCATTAAAATAAATCAATTAATTAATTAGGTTTCATATTGAACAGCCAGCATCCACTAACGTTCGCCGAGTCAGTGCTTTTGAAGTTAATTTACTGTTATCAAACTGTTGAAAAAATTAGGCCATTATTCACTGAGGTTACATTGCTTAGAATTATAGGTCACACTACTTAGTGTTATGGATAATACGCCGATGTCCTATAATAGTGAGGGGATCTTTAGGTCAATATCAATGATGATGATATTATGATTAACCGAGTTATTATATACACATGTTTTATCCTATACCAAGTGAAGGAACCGCTTATTGTTCGAATCGTGGTTGCCGAGTCATCTTGCGTGTCACATTCAACTCTTTAGAAGGCTACTTGGTGAACGCGTAACTATTGCTCACATAACTTATGATCTATTATAGTCTCTGAAATTTGGATTTTCTCAGATTTGGGGCGAATTC
>NC_087205.1:36147266-36149766 GCF_015104395.2 Macrobrachium nipponense
CAATGATATGTAAGCTCCTATTTGGTCAGCAGGGAAGAAAAAACCAAAAGCTATGTAGTACCCCTCAGCATTTATACTTAAGTTCGTTGAATAACATCAGGTGTTCAAACTTACTTAAACTGCAGGTATCCTACCGCTTGATTTGTCTACCTCAGAAACAGCTAGTCAAGGATAACGAGTTTTAATTATTAATTATTGTTTGAGATTGGTCGTTAATAAAAAATGGGTCATAGCAATTTGAGCACAATTTCATCTACGATACCATAATTGGATTAGGTGGCATCTCCTTTCTGACGGCTGAATAACAGATCGGACGAATGACTTTCTCTGTCAATATTCGAGGTGTGGGTAAAAAATAAAGCTGGTCCGATAGCTAGCAGTTACATGAGGTATTCTAAATACTACTTTCATTGGTAATGTTCAATTAGGTTAAGGCATATTACTGAATGACAAGGACATGGTACTACTGACTGTAGAGAATAATCTTCTAAAAAAATGACATTTTATCACGTTCACTTTGGAATACAGGGTTAAAAACGTACGTTCCTTCAAGGTATTGTATAAATAATAGGAGCGAATGAAAGATAAATTAATTCATCATAAATTCTATTGTAATCGATATACTTTCGAGATGAGGTTTACGGATAACACCATAAAGAAGACTGAACATGTGAGTATAGTATATTATAATGGATATATTCATACTATATCGTTATAAGTCCTAGTCTAAATAAGAAATAAAATCTTGTACCCTGGCGGTACTAAACTAAACGCAATAGAGCTACAAGGATGAGTAATATTATTATAAAAAGGCGTAACATGTTTGGATTACATCTGCATTGGCATTCGATGATTGATTAAACTCTACGGATGAGAAACTCACGTTTCACTTACATAAGTTCTTAGGCCAGCAGGAGTATTTCTATTCCTTGATGTAATTAGTATTCGTTATGTAAATAATTCCAAATGGCGGGAAAGTATCATACCATGTTTCGTGTCGTACCAGTGGAGGACATATCAGTATTGCGCGTGTAGGTGTTATAACTGACTTATATAATTCAACATAATTGAGGAAGAAAATGAGATTATACATATAATTATAACAAATTAGTACGATAAATGCTCGCACAATTTCATTCGCTTTTTCCGTGATTTAAAGCATTAGATTTAATTATGCAGAGAAAAAACACGGAAACGTGTTCGCTAGTTCAGTTATGAATGAATAATGTAAATTAAGATCTAGTTCCGTATCTTATAACAGTGAACGTAATTATCTCTAAAATTGTGTAATTATCCACTTTGTCATACGAGCGTGTTCATTAAGATATCGTATTTGGCATAAGATGGAATACTTAATAATCCTTGACGAGCTTTACCAAGTTTATTTATACTTACGCTATTTAAAGATATTAGAAAATATTAGAAACTATATTCTTATAGATGCCTAATATCCCAGGAGTTAACAAACTTCATTTTCTAGGAAAAGAACCCGAGTTCGACTCCCGGGGGAAGAATAAATGACACATGAGTCTACTGGACTGAAGAGCAGAGCATATATCTGGTACTTAGTTGAGTGCAGTATGAAGAAGATAGGAGGATTATAAGGATGAATATGTCCCGCCTTGGAAGACGAAACCAGCCACAGGTGCCGTGGCTGATCGGTGCAGAGTTTGTCTCGTGTTTCTTAGTCTACACCATCCACCTGAAAATGGGCACTAGGCATCTGATGGGCCAAAACCAATAGCAGTTTTATTCCTAAGAAATTTACGAGAAATGGGAAGGTTGCACCATCCCCAGACCATCCCATCTACAATGTACAATGAGAGTAATGTTAAAACTATATATATATATATATATATATATATATATATATATATATATATATATATATATAGATATATATATATACATATATATATATATACATATACTATATATATATATATATATATATATATATATATATATATATGTATATATTGATATGTATTAATATATATATTATATATATATATATATATATATATATATATATATATATAATGAATATATATATATATATATATTATATATATATATATAATATAATTATACATATTCATATATATATGTATATATATGATATATATATATATATATATATATATATATATATATATATATATACATATTCCTGTTCTTTGAAACTACAAATTATCTATCGTTGAAGCATGAGCAACTGAATATTTTCCATATTAAAGTAGAGCAGTTCTTATGAAAAAGAGAATTATGAATAATTATTGTCACTTAAGCTTATACTGTTTTAGTTTTGCTTGTTAGCTTAATTTAAAATTCTCGTAGAAACTTAGGTTAAGTCTAGAACCGAGCAATGCACCAGGATTTTCCATGTTTAGTATTTGTATAAAAAATTCCTTTAATCAAATTTTTACTTTCTTATCTATTTTCGAGAAAATATAATCTTTACTAAACAGTCAGTCAGTCAGTCATTTTAATCGGATTC
>NC_087205.1:36154766-36157266 GCF_015104395.2 Macrobrachium nipponense
GTGTATATACATACATACATATATATATATATATATATATATATATATATATATATATATATATATATATATATATATATATATATATATATATATATATATATATATATATATATATATATATATATATATATATATATATATATATGTGTGTGTGTGTGTGTGTCGGTGTTGTGTGTGTTTTTGTATGTGTGCGTGCGTGTGAGTGTAAGTATATGTAACGACCTCGAGGAGGTTACGACAAGTAAAACTTACCTCTTCGAGTTATATTGGTAACGTTGACTCCGAGCGGAGCACCACTCCTTTTCGACGGGGTGATGAAGGATCTACTCTCTCTCTCTCTCTCTCTCTCTCTCTCTCTCTCTCTCTCTCTCTCATACACAATTCATAATTACCTAAGGTCGTCAAAGCAGGCCCAGAATTACCAAAAATAGACTTTATATGTAGAGCGTAAATGATTAACTATAATAAGCTAAATTCTTAAACTTTAGCTTCTTAATACAACACGATGAAATCTCAAGATAATGCGCCAACATAAAAATTATAATTATTTAAAACAAGAAACCAAAATGATAATGGGAACTGGAACAAAAATATCTACGTCCCTTTCTCTCCGCTAATTCAGCATCTTATTCCAAAAATACACAGTTAATCATAAGAATTCTCCCAGGTCAAAATATGCAACTAATGGTCATAGTTCGTTAAACTTTTGTACCACCTCTTTCCCATTATCAGTGATTTCCAGATCCATTCTGAGAAAGAAGGAATCATACGTAAATAAATTGCAAATAAAATTGGAATAACAACAATAAACTCTCCTGGAACAAACGTCACTTGGGCATGAATATGGATATGCTTACCCCTTCATATCATATAGTGGAACAGACACTCAAGTACTCTGATCAAAACAAGATCGGAAGTGTACCTACTTCCGCCCAAGTATAAACACACGCGACCTCCATGCCCTTCGTCGGGGATGCACGAGCGAGCTGAGTTTACAGTCTTCAACATCGAGCCATCTCCTTGATGGATCCTTATTATGAAATCTCGCTCCGTCTCCGTGGGAGCCAGTGATGACCACAAAGATGTTCCGACACACTCGCACTTCCGATCTCTTGAACCGAGATTCTGCTATCCTTTTCATACAGTAACACAAACAGTCTATGCCTCTGCGTGATTGCTGAGTTATAAAATCTTTGCCGAATAACACCAAATACTGACTCCTCATATTCATAACAGCTTTCATATATTTTAATAATTATTTCAATACCCAGTTCGTATATACATGTATATATATACATACACACACAAATATATATGTATATACATACGTGTGTATGTATATGTATACTTGTGTGTGTTTATGGGTGCTTAAGGCATACACACAGAACGACGGTTAAAAAGTAACCTACTCAAACAGCAGGAGATATTCAGAACTTTAGAGAGCTTATCTGAAAACAGAATAAACTTGGTAGTTCTCGCAAGAATTAAAAATCCGACTAAATTAACAGCAAAGTTCCTTGAGCAGCCACTCAAGCCTCAATGGAATAACCATAGACTATATTGTTGTTAAGAATGAAGAATAAAAACTTTTAGTAAATCATTTATTTGACGACTTGCTAAGAGCGTTTACGAACCAATTCCGAAATGGGGTCAATTTCACCTCAATATCCTCCTTAGAAACGGATTATGGGTAAGGTCATATGATTGACCTCGAGAAGTTTGGTGCTATTTCCGTCCCTTCATCCGCAGCTTGGCCCTCGAGGGCCACCCGATCCTTCATCAAAAGCTCGATCTGCGAGGACCACCTGCGTGAGTGATTAGACCGATCAGCCGCTGCTACTGCGTGATCGGATATATGCGAGAGATGGAGACGAGGCTTTATCTGTCTAGCGATTTGTCTGACCTATTTCTATACCTATTCTGCTGGTGCACTGTGTTACTTATTCATCTTTTCTTTATTATATCAAGTTTTCATACCATACATATCTTAGTATGTTTACACACTTACCTACATAAACACACACACACACACACACACACACACACACACACACACACACATATATATATATATATATATATATATATATATATATATATATATATATAATATATATATATACATACATAGATAGATAGATAGATATATTGTTACGTGTGTAGCCGTATAAGGTCTACAGTTTACTTAAATAATCAACTAACATCTGACAAAGTTGGGTGCCACACTGGTACAACAGAAAAAAGGAGCAAAGGTATCAAAATTGATGGATTTATGGGAAATACAATGTTACACTCAATTAAGTAATCATTACATGAATCAAAAGATAATATACACGTTGAGCTGAAAGCACTAGCTCTGTGGCACTGAGGTTAAGTTAGTTCACAAATCAATTTGTGCTACTATGCAAAACCCAGATAATGTTAAGCCCTCAATTGATTGAATTGAATAATACAACTATCTTAAGTCATAAAATAATAGTTCTTAAATCTTACACCC
>NC_087205.1:36167266-36192266 GCF_015104395.2 Macrobrachium nipponense
ATCAAACACTTTAGACCATATAATTACACACTCTTTAGGGTGTATCTAAAAATACACACAGATTGGTCCTATGACACAGACCAGTACTAATACAGACGAGTCCATATATTGCTCAAAAAATGCAGTCACAGAACGTCACTCCCATCAGAAGAACTGCACTTCAAAACCGTTGGTGGATATACACACTTTAGTCTACGGCTCGTCAAAGATACAGGGGATGTTCCTCTTACCTGAGAGAAGACACCCTACTTGCTCCAACAAGGCCACTCTGGTGCTGATACAGTGGATACATCCATCAAAGACGAAAAAGGCTCTCGAGCCCAGAACCACACACAACTGCCAACGCCAAGATTTAAGCCAGTAGGCCACTTAAATCACAGTTGCACGTCGTTCTCCCACATGTAGCTTCACATGCATAACTGCTTTTCACATTAAGAAGCAGCTCAATGACAGCAGATGTTGTTCTCAAGAGAACAAGCGAGAAATCTTCAGAATAGGACGTTATATATGTATAATCCACAACAGCAGACAGATCAGCAGCTCCAGAGTCCTCAACGGCCTTGAACTAGACTCTAAAAAACTTTGGGAGAGTCACAAATCACCTCTCCTTACCACACTCCCAGTCACCATAAAGAAAAATAAACAGAGTTACAAATTTGGCAAGGAAGCAAAAACACTGAGGAAGGCCGCACTTCAAACTGCACTCAATAGATGGCGCCACAAAACTTAAGCTTTTTTTCAACCAAAGCAAATTAACAGTACATTTAACCAAAATGTATACTAACGTAAAACAAATAGCAAAATACCTAACTAACTTAGTTTTACAAAATTGCAAACAACTAGAAAAATAAAAGCCATCAGTGCAAAAAGGCAAAACAATGAGATTTTACTTTAAAATTACGTTACGGCCTGACACCTTCCTCCCTCAACAAAAAAAAAAAATAAATTTGACTAAAACAAAAGGAAAATTAAATTTTTTTTTTTTTTTTTTAAACTTTAATAAGAAAAATATAAGGTAAAGTAAACATGACAAGCATAAACACTCACACTAGGACTACTTAATTTAACTGGCCCCCCCCCCAAAAAAAAAACAGGGAACTCCGGGATTGCACATAAAATAAGCAAAAACAACCTTAGGATACATTAATAGCCTATACACCATCTGAAAGAAAATTAGAAAATCTAGGAACGGCATAACAGCCAACACTTCACATCCTAGAAAGTGCATCGGGGATCTTGTTGTCCACTCCTTTTATATGTTGGAAGACCAGGTTATATTCCTGAAGGAGAAGTGCCCATCGCAGAATCCTTTGATTCGCTCCCTTCATCTTATTTATGAAACACCAGCGGGTTATGGTCCGTCAACACTTCAACCTGGAAAGAAACTGGATAAATAAATAGAAAAATGGGATACGCTCTTCACCAGAGCCAAAGCTTCCTTCTCTATGGTAGAGTATTTCTTTCAGCCGGGAGTAACTTTTTACTGAAATAAGATACAGGGTGCATTTCCCCTCATCATCTCTCTGAAACATAACTCCTCCAATGCCCACGTCACTGGCATCCACTGCCAAAATAAAAGGTTTATTAAAATTGGGAGAGCTAAGAATGGTTCAGAGACTAATACCGATTTCAAATTAGAAAAGCTTTTTCACACTCTGTACTCCACAAAAACTTAGTGTTCTTTTTTTTTCAATAGATTAGTTAAAGGCTGGGCGATGTCAGCAAAATTCTTCAGGAAACCTCCTATAATACCCCAACATACCAAGAATTTTGCGGACACCACGGACATTACACTGGTTGAGGAAGGTTGGCTATAACCTCAATATTAGCATGTTAGGAGCAACCTTCCCCAAACCAACCATCATGACCAAGATAGGTCACTACAGCCTTACCAAACTCACACTTATTGATATTTACAACCAAACCAGCCTTTCGTAAAACCTGAAACCAGTTTTCTTAACCTTTCAACATGGGTTTTCCAGTCCTGACTGTATACCACAAGTCGTCAATATATATTTCGGTACCCTCCAGCCCACATATCACCCTATTCATAAGGCGCTGGAACGTACAAGCTGCATTTTTTAAACCAAAAGGCATCACCTTACATTCATACAACCCATTTGGGGTGACAAATGCCGAAATCTCACGGGCCCTGTGAGACAATGGCACCTGCCAGTAACCCTTCAATAAGTCTAATTTAGTTACAAAACTTGGCATTCCCTATCCGGTCTATTAAATCTTCAATCCGGGGAAGAGAAAGGGAAACTGTCACTCTTGGTTACCTGATTAACTCTACGGTAGTCAACACACATTCTATAATTACCGTCAGGTTTCTTTACCAGAACTATAGGAGAACTCCACGGACTTGAGCTGGGTTGAATAAGATCATGGTCCAGCATATACTGTACCTCCTTCTCAACTACTTTGGCTTTTTCTTTAGGGTTCAGGCGGTAAGGAGCCTGCTTTACTGGACGAGCGTCACCTACCTCAATATCATGTTCAAGCCATGAAGTAAGCCCTGGAGTCTCTCTAAACACTTCTGGAAAAGACTTTATTAAACATAACATGTCTTTTTCTCTGGACTTCATCCAGATGCTCCAACAAAACATTAGCCTTACTAAAAATTTCAACATTTGTTCTTAAATTCTCTACAGATAAATTCTCTACAGATACATGGTTATCAACATTATTATTAAATACAGTAGCTAGAGGACATGGTATTTCATAAACAATATTTAATGGATCTGGGATTTCTACCCTTCATATTTCTTTAATCTATTAATGTGAAAAATTCTACTCTTTCTAGTAGAACCTGGAGAATCTAATTCATAATTAACGTCAGACACCTTTCTTATTACCTTCCATGGACCTTTAAATCTGGGTTTCAGAAAACTATCAGAGTCCATATCTAAAACCAGAACCAGATCTCCAGATTCGAAAGAACGAACTTACTGCCTTGCGATCATAGAATGCTTTCATACAAGCCTGGGAAGCTTGCAAATTATCCTGGGCAAACTTCCAGGCACCACTCAATTTATTTTTCAAATTAGATAAAAATATATTTAAAATTTTGAATTTGTTTTCGTCCCCAATCAACACTTCAAATAACACTTCCAAAAGACCTCGAACCTCATGACCATACACCAATCTGAAAGGAGAAACACCAGTAGATTCATTTGGTGAGTTCTTAATGCAAATAATGCATAAGGTAGTTCCTTATCCCAACTACTCTCCCTTTCGTAACAGTACTTACCAATTATACTTTTAAGGTTGGTGGAACCTTTCCTTCCACAACCCCTTGACTTTCGGGATGATATGGGACACTGGTGATGTGCTGAATGGCCAGTTCAGCACACCTGTCCTGAAAGTACTTGGAAGTAAAATTAGTACCACGATCTGATTGAATGGTACAAGGTAACCCATAACGACAAAAATATTCTACTAACTTTTCCCAGACGGCTTTTGACGTTACTTTCCTAAGAGGGAAAGCCTCTGGGAACCGAGAAGCCCTATCCATCACAGTTAATAAATACATATATCCCGATTGGGTTCTAGGTAAAGGACCAACAACATCAATGACAATCTCTGCAAATGGTTCACCAATTACAGGGATGGGTTTTAACGGAGCCTTTCGCAATACCTGATTGGGTTTACCCATGACCTGGCACGTCTCACAAGTTCGCAAGAACAGTTTAATACACCTTCTCATATTAGGCCACCAAAATAGCTTGGTTAATCTCTTAAAAAGTTTTAGTTACCCCAAAGTGTCCCGAGAAAGGATCCTCATGAGCTAACTGCAGCAATTCGTTCTCTGAATTGTTTAGGTACTAAAATCTGCTTATGGTACTCAGAAGATTCCATAAGAGCAGAACGACTTAATCATACAATAATCCTCTCTCTGATACAAAACATGGCTTAGAAACATCATCCCCCTCAGTTATTTCCACATCAAATTCATCATGCTGAGCTCTTATAAAATCAGCCCTATTCCATGCTCTAACTACCTTACTACTACTATCACTACTTTCCTACAGACTCGAGCCTTCCTACTGCTACATCTACTTGTACAGGATCTAAATGTAAATCCTCTCCGTCCATCAAGAGGTTACGCCCTTTTCTCTGGGAGCGAGTAGTTACAGCAATTGGTAATTTATTTTTTACGGTTTAAAATGGGGAAAAATTCTTGTCCCTCCACATTACATAAGTCATTTCCTAGGATACCATCTATCCCAGGAATAGGTAGTTTATCAACAATGGCCAGATTAATATTCTTTACAACACCCAATATGTCAATCTCTCCTTCAACCACAGGAGCAGACACAACAGTGTCAGGAAAACCACTTAAAATAACATAGTTAGTGATCTTCACATTAAGAGGTAACCTACTTCTCAACAATAAAGATCGCAGCAGCACTGTGTCCCTCAAAAAATTTGACATTTATAACTTCCTCCTCAAATCTCAGCTTACCTGGCCAAATATACTTATTAAATGACAGTCACATGGGGGAATCTTTCTCTTTATTACCTTACCATTTTCTTCATTCTCTACAGAATGTTGAGAAGCCTTAACTTGATTCACCAAAGCAATGGGAGAAGTAGCCTGCCTCTGTAAATAATTCTGACGAGCAAAACCACTAGCTGGGTATGTCCGTCTTGTTACACCAGTAACAGGTTCATACTTCCCACACTACTAGTTATAGTACGACTAGGATGAGCATATCAGTTTTTGCAAATTCCTATCACAAAATTACCACCGGGATTACTTATTGGTTGATTTTTGACCTGAAAATGGGAATTTGCTTTAGAGTTAGCCTGAAAATTAGAATTATTTTGGTTAAAGAACATTCTCTACTCTCCCCATTACCCTTGATCACAGGGAAATTTACCCCTGAAGTTCTCGGTACCAACCTTATGGGTCAATATATATTCATCACTCAATGAGCAATTCTGGGAAAAAGAGGTCACTTTCAAATCTTCTAAATGCACTCTTAACTCTTTAGCACAGGATTTCTTAAAATCTTCAATCAATATCAATTCTTCAAGGCCGCCAAAGTAGTTACTTGGCGACTCTTGAGCCAGTCATCAAAATGCTCCTGCTTTACACGGGCAAATTCCACAAAAAGTCATGTTCAGGGTTGTGTTAAAATTCCTAAACCTCTGCCTGTAGGCCTCTGGGAACCAAATCATAAGCTTTTAATATCAAAGCTTCACTTTCTCATAATCCCGAGATACTTGCTCCTCTATGGCATTATAAACCTTCTGAGCCTTCCCAGCAAGCGACATTGAATCAACACTGTCCAGACCTCCCTAGGCCAAGACAACCTGGAAGCAAACCCTTTCAAAGGCCTTAAAGAATTCAGGCACGTTCTCCTCAGTAAAAACAAGGTACAAGTTTTAGAGCATCCCCAAAACTAAACTTTTCCCCGGTATCTTCACGGATGGGGGTACTCACACACTTCCTACCTTGCTGGAGCTTGGCCAACTCTAACTCCATACCAAGCATTGCTCTCATGTGCTCTGATTCTCTCCAACTCCTCGAACTCTAACTTCTTTAGCTCCAACATGCTCTGGAAATCCTTACTAGTGGCTCATTTTCCACTTTGACCGAATGAGTAGGAAACAGCCGGACCAACATTACCAGTACGAGGAACTCGCTCAGTCGACTTTTACCATCAGGCAGACTGCCGTACCCTTCAAAAATCACACAGTGGGGCAGATCCTGAAAAAGACTCAATCCGGAGCCCCTTCTACATCAGACTCACTCATGCTTTCACTAATTAATTCATCAGCAGTTTGTTTTAAGTTCACACAGCCTATTCTTTACCAATTATACACATCCTTTTTCAATTCCCTATTTGTTAAAGAAATGCCTAACCACCTAGCACAAGCTTTCAAATTTTCTTTTTAGTCAAAGCACTCAAATACCTAACACAATCCTCAGAAGCTAAATATTCAGCAGGGTTAAACTCTACATCAGCCATAGTGAAAGGAAAAGAAGGAAGGTGATGAGGCACAACAAAAATAAATACTGAAAAATCTCACCAGAGCACAGTCTGACCACTCGCACCACCGACTGAGTTTGTCCTGGATCCTGTCACGGTCGCCAAATTGTTACGACTCCCTTTAGGAGAATCATAACTGGTTTCTTTTATTTTAATCTTAAATCCAGTGACAAAAAACAATCAGTATGAGCGAGGAAATCAGAAAGACACAGGCAGAAATTTTCACAAATATTTATTCCACAATAATATACGTACACTGATTCTCACAAAAGTATAAATAGACAAACACAAAAGGCCATCAAATAACTCAGAGTCACCTATAACTAAAGCTAACCCTACTCAAGGAAGAAACACAAATCTTAATCTTAATAAGGGACCCAAATAAATTTACCCACCACGCTAACCTATTACTAAATAGAAGGAAGAATGGAGACACACAAAAAGAAACACATCCTACTAATCATAACTAATCTAAACCTTTAATATCCTATCAACCACTTAGCCCATATAATTACACCTCTTTAGGTGTATCTAAAAATACACACAGATTGGTCCTATGACACAGACCAGTACTAATACAGACGTCCATATATTGCTCAAAATGCGTTCACAGAACTCACCCATCAGAAGAACTGCACTTCAACCGTTGGTGGATTACACACTTTAGTCTACGCTCGTCAAAGATACAGGGGATGTTCCTCTTACCTGAGAGAAGACACCCTACGTGCTCCAACAAGGCCTCCTGGGCTGATACAGTGGATCATCCATCAAAGACGAAAAAGGCTCTCGAGCCGATAACAACACACAACTGCCACGCCAAGATTTAGCCAGTAGGCCACTGAAATCCAGTTCACGTGTTCTCCCACATGTAGCTTCCAATGCATAACTGCTTTTTCACATTAAGAAGTCAGCTCAATGACAGCATATGTTTTTCTCAGAGCACAGCGAGAAATCTTCATGAATAGGACGTTCTATATGTATAATCCACAACACAGACGATCAGCAGCTCCAGAGTCCTCACGGCTTGCACTAGACTCTAAAAACTTTGGAGAGTCACAATCACCTCTCCTTGTACCACACTCCCAGTCACATAAAGAAAATAAACAGAGGTTACAAATTTGGCAAGGAAGCAAAAACTACTGAGGAGGCCGCACTTCAAACTGCACTTCAATATGCGCAAAAACTTCAGCTTTTTTTCAACCAAAGCATTAACAGTACATTGTAACCCAAATGGATACTAACGTAAAACAATAGCAAATACCTAACTTAACTTAGTTTTACAAAATTGCAAACAATAGAAAAATAAAGCCGATCGTGCAAAAGGCAAAACAATGAATTTTACTTTAAATTAACTACGCCTGACAATATATAATATATATACAGATAGAGATAGACAGAGAGAGAGAGAGAGAAGCGAGAGAGAGAGAGAGAGAAGAGGAGAGATCGATAGATTCGGTTCATTTCAGTATCAAGTCTGACCAAAAGAATAGGACCAGTTGAAAAAATGCGAGAAGCCCATATCAATAGACAGTACCAGAACAAAAGAAAAAGACTAAGAACAGCGAGAGTAGGAGTAACAACAGAGGTAAAGAATAAATGGGGGAAACAACAGAGTAGGTAGTAAAAGTAAGTACATGGAAGGAGAAGAGAGGAGAAAACCCAAGCTGTTGCTTTTGTGTCTGTTTCATTGATCACAGGAGCAAGTTTCACGTCCTCGTGGGGTGAGGACGGGTCTTGTGGAGTCGGGGAGGATGAGACCTAAAGAGGGAGGGGGGGGGGATAAAGGATTGAGATTGGTAGGGTGGGGGTGGGAGGGGATGTTGTCTCACAGAAAGGGCTCATTCAGGTGTGAGAGTCAACGCGGGAGAGGCAGGTGAAGGAGAGATACAAATTTCAAAAGAACCAAAAATTAGAAAAAAAAGAGAGAAAGGAGAATGAAAACGGGTAGAGAATGGAAGTAGATACAAAATGGTCGGCCTGTAAACAGAGAAGACTGCAAAGTAATGGAACATGTATGAGAGAATGTAAAGATCTTGCATTCTGAAAATCCAGGTTGCAAATTCACTTTAGTAGAATTCTGCATGTACTGTAAAATATTGTATATTTTCAACAAATAAAAAAAAATTAAGTCAGACATTATAATATACATACTATTGGCAGTCCCAACACCTTGGGCTTCTTCTGACGGACGATGTGGGGCTTGAGGAAGTAGAATATGTTCAATATCCACTTCTCCCTGTCCGTCAGTCGTCTTCCGTCTCGCTGTCATCACTCTGTATCTCATCCAACTCTGACTCCTGTAGGTGGAAGATGACATTTCCTCGACCTGAGTGTCTGCAAGAGTGGCTGTAGGAGTCTCCTCCGGGCCGAAAGAAGGTCCTGCAAGAAGATGTGACGTTGATGGTCCCTTCCTTGGTCATTTTAGGAGGTTCGGCATCTTGAAGGGCGTTGTGGAGAGTAATTGGAAGAAACTGCTGGTCTCGGGAGACGGAAACAACAGCTGACCTGAGGGTTGTTGTTGGTTGTTGTATCAAGCCAACACTGACCTGAGGGCGCCGACCTGACCTTTTATACTACACTACAGCGTTGCCATGTCGTACAGGGTTGGAAATGTGCAAATCGGTTTCCCCGTAAGCTACAGCGCAATTAGGAGGCCCACGTGCTTCGCAGCGGAAAGAAAACAATGACGGCGAACAATGCAGGTGACCCTAGCGCCTACCCTGCAGTAGTCACCGTGGGTCTCACGTGCAATGCCTGGAGCTACGTCAGGTGACATTTGGCGTGACCAACCACGACATGTTTTGAACATTTCAAAACTGGAGAGGGCTACGGCGCCCTAGTGAGCGGAGCTTAGAGCCCGGACGACCTGTCACCATACGTCTACGATTTTACGTGTTTTACGCTACATTTACGGTTTACTGACGTAAGCTGTTGCCAACTACCAATTTCCACTCATGTGTGGGCGTGCGTGCGTTGATACGTGAATGTGTGACCTTGGCATTAGTCCATCCGTGGAAACATCGTATGCTCACTTATCTGTAGGAGCATTCACAGTGTCCTAATGATTTTGTTTTGCTTTTTTAAAACTCTTCCACACTGTTGTTGTTTACAAGTTCTGACGGCAGTTTATTTCATGTGTCACTTATCTTGTATGTGAAGAAGTTCCCACAATGGGATGTGTTGTATCTCTTCAGTTCTAGTTTCCATCCATTATTTCCTATCTGGTTTTCGTTTAGTGTAAGTAGGTTACTGTCGCCTTTTGTTTTGCCTTTCAGTATTTTAAATGTTTCTATTAGTTGTCCTCGCAATCGTTGTGTTTCTAAGCCATACTTGTTCAAGCTCTCTAGTCGTCTGAGGTAACCTATTTCCCTAATGGATGGAATTAACTTTGTGGCTCTTGCTTGGGCTCCTTTTAATCTATTTATGTCTTTTCTTAGTGTTGGTGACCAAAACTGTACTGCATATTCAAGATGAGGTCTAACTATTGATATGTAGAGCTGCAGCTCCGTTTCCTTGTTTCTGTATTTGAACTCTCTCTTTATGTATCCCACTAGTTTCTGTGCTTTCTTTTAACCTTCTGTGCACTGTTTTATGGATTTTAAGTCCTTGGCAATAATGATTCTAAGGTCCTCTTCTTGGTCTACACTATTTATGTCATTCTCAAGCAGCATGTAGCTGGCATGAGGGATGTTTGTTCCTATTTGTAACACTTTACACTTATCCAAGTTAAAAGACATTTGCCATTTCTTTTTACCCCTCTCCTATTTTCATTAGACCATTTCTTAAACTTTCCACTGCACCTGGGTCTGCTGCATTTACACCTAGTTTGGTGTCATCTGCAAATTTAGCTCTCCTGCTAGTTAAGCCTACATGTGATGGGAAGTGAGGGATGAAGGCAGATGATACTGAAAGAGTAATATCAGAGAGAGAGAGAGAGAGAGAGAGAGAGAGAGAGAGAGAGAGAGAGAGAGCACAGATTAAGAAAAATATTGGATGAAGAGGGAAAACGAGCAAAGGGAAAAGAATAATAACGTGAGGTGATTATATAAGACTCGGAGAGGAAGAAGATAATGAAAAATAAAAATAAAAATGAAGATATATGAAGGTGTTGTGAGGAAATTTTTAATTTGAAATATTAGTTCATCCTCAATATATTTATTTTTTGTTCGTTTTAAAAATTGTTTATATTTATCCTTTTTCACGAAGGTGAAAAACAAAAATGGAAAATTTTATTTTTGAACTCCATGAATGAATAAATAAAAAAAGAAGTAAATAAAAAAAATAGAAATTGCAGTTTTATCCATGCATCAAAGCACCATCCATCATCTGGACAGCGTTAAATGAATTCATCTAAATATTTGATTAATGGTTCCGATGCGTCCCTTCTGCACTGTTTTCATTTTTTTTATTCACTACTTTACGTATGTTGTACCAGAAACTAATGAAGAAATGCTTTATAGAATTTGAAATAGCAGACTTAAAATATACGGAGTACATTATCTTGCTTTAAATTTTCCATTTAAACATTTTTTGACGGTTGAATGTGGGACTTAACTGCATTAGAATATGGTATGTGTAACACAGACAACAAGTAAAATTGCGCCGAGATTTCTTTGATGCAATCGAGTTTTCTATACAGTGTGAAACTCTCAACCACGGGCCATGAACCTGTCCGCTGTGGCCTATGAAACTCTCAACCACGGCCCGGTGGTGGCCGGCAATGTTGGCACCTAAATAAAGTAAAAACTACTAAAGTTAGGCTAGAGATCTGCAATTTTGTATGTTTGACGATTGGAAGGTGGATGATGGACATAAGAATTTGTAGTCCTCTAGCCTCAGTAGTTTTTGAGATCTGGGGGCGGACAGAAAATACCCACCTCAATCATTTTCTTTTACAAAAAAAAAAAAAAAAAAAAAAAAAAAAAATTAGACAGTAATTACGTCCTATATAGTAGAACCAATATTACGAAGAATTTAATTTAACTTGTCTTATTCTTGAATTAGGTTAGGTTGAATTTAGGCTTGACTATATTGTATAAAGGCATACAAAGTTACAATATTTTTGTAGTGAGATGGCCGAATAACTTTGCAAAATGTAAATCCTTTGTTTCCGTAAATCCATCTTCCTAAGATAATAGGTTGGGATGAGGAATGCTTAGATTTTCCATCTCTATTATAATGAAAAGTGATGTATTTTCTTTCCTGTATTTTATCGAAGTCATGCAAGAATGAATGTCTAATTTTGGTGGCTGTAAATCACGCAATTTACCAGTCTCATGAACAAACGATTCCCTGCAATGATGAAGAAATCCAAAATGATGTCAGTTGTAAAGATATATATATATATATATATATATATATATATATATATATATATATATATATATATATATATATATATATATATATATATATATATACGAAAGAAATATCCAGTGCTTCAGTGTTATTTAAAACACATTATCTCGGAAATGTGCTGGAAGAAACACGAAAGAGCTTGGTAGTTCTTTTATTTTCCCCGTAGCATTTGCTGAATATTTTCAGAAATCTTAGAATGACATCATAGTGGCATTCCTCACCATTCACGTAATGATCATTATCACTTTACAGTTATCAATCCTTTTAAGAAAAGATGACAAGGAATTCGTGCATATACTATTACTACTATTCCCATTATTTATCAAAATAACTAGACGTTCATGAATTTAATACTACTATCACCATGACTATTTTTATAAATATCATCATTTGCACAAAAGCCAAAGAAAGTGGATTTCCCAGAAGTAAAGTAAGCTCTCTCTTTGTTGACGCGATCCTCGTTTGCATATAGTGTCGTAACACCAGAGGCCACACTGCCTGCACCTTTCATCTCTCGCAGGCGAGAGATGTTTTATGATAATTCCAGGTGTTTCTCTTACCTGCTTCCGCTTGCTCGTCTTCGCTGTGGGTCTCGGGTTCCCGTCGTGTTGATTTGCTTACTGGGACTGAGAAATATACAGGAATATACTGTGCTTTACTGATGCAAGTATATATGTAAAAGATGTGTATGTGATTATATATTATATATTGATTTATATATGATATATATATATATATATATATATAACATTATATATATATATATATATATATATTATATATATATAATCTATATCTATATCTATATATATATATAATACTATATATATATTCTTAATATATATATATAATATATATAATATATTAATATATATATATAATCACATACACATCTTTTACATATATTACTGGCTACCTGTGGATGGATCTCTTGGTATAAATACCGCCTTTTCTGTAACTTTTCTCATTCATTACCTACCTGAAGAGAGAGACAGCAGTCTCTGAAATATATTACTTACTTTCTATATTTTGGCGTTTTCATGGGCTCCTTTTAATAGAAGGAATTCTGTTGTCACAGAACATTTCTACCAGTCCCTTATATATATATATATATATATATATATATATATATATATATATATATATAGTATATATATATATATATATATATATATATATATATATATATATATATAGTATATATATATATATATATATATATATAATATATATGCCTACCGAACTCACGCATGTACGGTCAGGTAACATTTAGATACCTAAAATAAAGATATATAAATAAAAAAAACAATTCGTTCACTTTTTAGATAGAAGTGGGCTTTAATTGAATGGAAAAGTTCGCAGAATGTATTAATGGCGAAGGTCCGCCGCCACTCAGCGAATTTTCATCGGTCAATTAATGGGGTTCAGCCATAGCTTTGGAAGTCTGATAATGACTTTTCGTGTTGTTGTTGCTAACTTCGGGTTTTCGTTCTTTTTTGTGACCGTTTTTGCTTATTTTCTATCCGTGGTTTTATTAACTTTTTAGTGTTAATTGTTCGGTTACATCTCCGTTTAATTCTCGTCGTTATATTCGTTATACTGATGTTTATTGTAATGAAAAAATTGGTGGGTAGTATTTTATTGTAATAGCTGTTAAAATACACTAACGAGATTTTATTATTATTATTATTATTATTATTATTATTATTATTATTATTATTATTATTATTATTATTATTATTATTATTATTTTTTTTACTTATTTTTTTTTTTGCTTTATCACAGTCCTCCAATTCGACTGGGTGGTATTTATAGTGTGGTGTTCCGGGTTGCATCCTGCCTCCTTAGGAGTCCATCACTTTTCTTACTATGTGTGCCGTTTCTAGGATCACACTCTTCTGCATGAGTCCTGGAGCTACTTCAGCCTCTAGTTTTACTAGATTCCTTTTCAGGGATCTTGGGATCGTGCCTAGTGCTCCTATGATTATGGGTACGATTTCCACTGGCATATCCCATATCCTTCTTATTTCTATTTTCAGATCTTGATACTTATCCATTTTTTTCCTCTCTTTCTCTTCAACTCTGGTGTCCCATGGTATTGCGACATCAATGAGTGATACTTTCTTCTTGACTTTGTCAATCAACGTCACGTCTGGTCTGTTTGCACGTATCACCCTATCCGTTCTGATACCATAGTCCCAGAGGATCTTTGCGTGATCGTTTTCTATCACTCCCTCAGGTAGCTGATGTTTCTTGCACAGGCTCCAGTGGAGGGCTTTTGCCACTGAATCATGCCTCTTTTTGTACTGGTTCTGTGCAAGTGCCGGGCATTCGCTTGCTATGTGGTTTATGGTTTCATTTTTCGTATTGCACTTCCTACATATGGGAGAGATGTTATTTCCGTCTATATTATTATTATTATTATTATTATTATTATTATTATTATTATTATTATTATTATTATTATTATTATTATTAAGGCTCAGTTTTCCTACTTTCATTCGCTTTTGAAGTTTTATTCCCAAGAGCTTTTACAATGTACTTCAGAGATATTTATCGTGTGGAGTAATTTTTGAAATTTATATTTTTAATGTTTATTTAAATTTGAGTTTTCGTTTTTACCAGGTTGTTAAAATGATCTAAGTTGTACTATGTAGCTATAACAGCTAGTTATATAATCAATTAATTGTATTTAATTCTGCATCAAAAAGACTTTTCTCTCCTATTTGTGTCTTCATCGTTGTTCTGTTTTATTGTCTAAGTCTTATAAGTCGTTACGCTTCATGAAACCTCACTAATTAATTGTGACGTTACTGACTATGAGAATTAAGAGATGCTTATCTTACCTGTCTAAATACATTTACCCCTTTATAAGGAATATGAAGTTGGTTACCATAATACAAAAATCAATGGAACCACTTTCCAATCAGTTAAAGAGGAAACCACCGAAGGACTATCTTTTTTAATTTGCACTATGGAACAAATTTCATAACTATATAAACTGTCATATAAACTTACCTAAAACAATGTCTTTGGAAGTTATTAGGAAAGAGCGTCTTAGTTTCATGTGATATAGTGGATGTCTTCTACGGTAACTTCCATGTATCTAGTACCTTAAGAGAGAGAGAGAGAGAGAGGAGAGAGAGAGAGAGAGAGAGAGTGAAATGCCCTACAGCTTTGCAAAGGAAAATGGCTATGAAAGTATGTAGGGAAATTGTATTAGTTTTACATCTCACCGATGTCTGCTGCAGAAACTTCCATGTAACCAGCACATTAAGTGAGAGAGAGAAAGACAGAGAGACAGAGAGACCCAAGGTTGGCCCTCTTATCCATTCAACCAATCAGAACACATACCTGGAATATATGTAACAATGTCATCCGCTTGAAAAAGTAAACTCCAAATCTTTTAACTAAATTTTATTTTTACTCAGTTAACTGAAAAAGCCCACAACGAAATGCTGTGAGCTGTATGGGTTCTGTGCGAATATAAATGGATTAACTTTTTTTCCCTAAACTTTAAAACATTCCAATCAACCTGGACACCTGATGTAAGGGAGGCGTTTTGAGGAAAAAAAATCAAAATATTGATTTTGCTTCAAAAGATGTTCTTCCTTTTATATATATATATATATATATATATATATATATATATATATATATATATATATATATATATATATATATATGTATACTATATGTAATGAGAATTTGTAAGAATATGACATATGTCGTTCAAAAACCTAAAATATGAAGAACATATTTATTCATGCGAAATTTCTTTTTGTAAATATATTAACAATTTATCTATCTTTATGTAAGTCTATCTATCTATCTATCTATCTCTCTTGAACGTCTAGATATTATCTAAAGAAAAAGCAAAATAAATTCCAGATTTCATGAAAAAAGACCGAACTGGCCCTCATAAAGCTGTGGGCATTTGTCAGCCGACATCTCTCTCCGCCTTCCTCCTGAAGGAGACCAATGATGGACAAACGAGGACCCTCCCAAATGCGCTTTCTTCCAGGTGCTCATCTGCGGCAATACCAAAATTGGAAAGGTCCAAAGGAGACAATATTTCACAAAAAGAAAAGAAAGAAGGAAGAAGAATAGGAGGAGGAGGAGAGGAGGAGGAGGAGGAGGAGGAGGAGGAGAAGGGTATATCCCAGCGAAATATTAGGCAGCAGAAAGCCGTTCAAATATTTCGGTCGTATTTCCGGCATCCTTTGATTCCCAGCTAGTAGGTTCTCTGCGAAATCTGAAGCTAAAACTTTGAACCCATCATCTTTGCTTCATTGGAGCGTCTGTTTATGAATTGATGGTTTCCTGGTCAGTTAAATATATTTGTTTTTTTAATATTTTTGAGAGAGTTTGAGGGAGTTAGCAGAGGTAAGGAGATGGGTACTTATTTGACCCGGTTGAGGTATTTGTCAAATTTGAACCCAACTCTCTCTCTCTCTCTCTCTCTCTCTCTCTCTCTCTCTCTCTCTCTCTCTCTCTCTCTATGTGTGTATAATATATATAGTATATATATATATGTATTATATATATATATATATATATATATATATATATATATATATAAACATTATTAAGCACTTTATATACCTCCTCCACGAACGTGGTCCAGCAAACTGAACCCTCTCTGGATACACCCTCCTCCCCCGAAAAATAAAACACTTCCTAGCATCTTTTAACCAAATGAGAGTCCGGAAGGAAGCCGCAGACCAAAATTTTGGGATTAAAATTCTCATATACCTTCAACTCACCGGGCAGGAAAACATGATCACAGTATAGGTACCGCCGCTGCGTATACGAAGAGATTTTCGGAAACTTCGTAATTCAATTCCCTCTGCCTTTTAAAGAGGAAACTTTGAAGGAATGGAACGTTAGTAGGAATAGCTTCATGAACGCGGCTTTTAGCAACTCGGGAATGGGACTGGCAGAACGACGCCCCCTGGGAAGCTTTGCTTGGATTAAACTCGCTATTTCCGAATTAAGGGATGTCTTAGTTTTTTTAGTAAGTAAATATCTGTAAATTGCTTATAAACACACACACACAAATATATCTATATATATATAATATAATATATATATATATATATATATATATATGTATATACATATATATATATATATATTATAAATATATTATATATATATATATATATAATAATTATAAATTATGCATTATATATATATACATATATATTATTTGCTTTTATCTGGGAGTAAGCCTACATACTAAATAGGAAAAGTCTATGGAAGAACCTAAAATGGTCTGAAAAAGGTCCTTGTTTTGCATTGAGTTAAAGGTGCAGGAATTTTAGCCTAGGATTTTATGATTGATTTCTTAAAATGAAAATGAAAAAATAAATAATTTGCATGTCAAACACTACAGAAAAATTATTTCCAATAGAATAAAGAATAATTATTTTAATTATCGCTGGTGAAACAAAGCTCTATTTGACAGTAGATTTTAGCATGTTTTGATTTAATTGGTGTACTGAATTTAGGCTATGCTTCTGCTCAATAATTTTGTGTTTACACTTATAACATATTTAAATTTGTGTCCCTTTTATTTAATCAATGTTGTTAGAATGAGTAGTACTAAGTATGAGTATTAATAAGACTACTTCACATTAAGATAGGAATAAATTGTTTACAACTTATGCGTCAGGGGAAGATCTTGCACGTGTCCCAAGTAAGCTGGAGGTCGGATTATGCGTTGTTTATATTTGGAAGATATAAACACACACACACACACACACACACACACACATATATATATATATATATATATATATATATATATATATATATATGAATTTTTACCACCGTGATTCATACACATGCATTAAGATACAAATGTCCTTTAATATCCAATTAGCTCTAGCTCTGAATTAATATATTTTCTTATATGTTAATTGAAGGAGAATTTTTTTGTTGATAATAATTTCGTCATCTCGTGGATTCGAACCAGCGGACAGAGGAGAAAGCAGGACCTTCAGTGATGTTATATATATATATATATATATATATATATATATATATATAGTATATATATATATATACATAATATATATATATATATATATATATATAAAACATCACTGAAGTCCTGCTTTCTCCTCTGTCCGCTGGTTCGAATCCACGAGATGACGAAATTATTATCAACAAAAAAATTCTCCTTCAATTAACATATAAGAATATATATATATATATATATATATATATATATATATATATATATATATATATATATATATTATATATATATACATATTATATATATATATATATATATATATATATTATATATATATATATATTATATAATATATATATATATATATATATGTGTGTGTGTGTGTGTGTGTGTGTGTGTATATATATGTATCATAATATTTCTATATTAATTCCAGGTACACGTTCAAAATACAGCATTAAAAATGCGAATCACTTAACAAAATATACTTAAACAACACAACCGCTCTTCACTTAAGATCAAATCGCCATCCGGGTCCTCCCAAACGAAAGTTCACCCGAGGTCCAAATGCAGACGGAGGTGACAGACACTCCATCCGCTTTATGGCGCATTCTTCCTGATGCACGGTGACCTTTCACTCTTGAATATGGCGGGCACTCCGCTGCGAAATTTGACCTTCGTGGATAATGCATTATGTCATTCGAGATGAGGTGTTGTCATCTGTTTACTCGAGTTGGATTCTTGATGGAAACACTCTTGGAGAAGTGTTTTTGTTTACCAGTATCGCTTTATATTTCCTATTGAATAAGAGAATAAAAGACATATTAGGGAAGGATATATATATATATATATATATATATAATATATATATATATTATATATATATATTATTATATTATAATATTATTATATTATAATTTTATATATAATATATATAATAATTATATATGCAGATTTCGTTAAATTCAATGGCTTCTGGCGGTTGTTGATGAACTTCTTATCAGTTAGACAAATTTGGCAAATCTTCTACTTTCTTCCAAGTGCAGTTGATGGATAAAAAACCGAAGATTAACTCTTTGTTCCATTTACTGATTCACAGCACCACAGACTCCGTCACTCGTCATGACCTCTTCAAAGTGTAAAATCTGGACATTGTTGTTGTTTTTTATTAAGGTGGCCTGTAGGTCACTTAGAATATTTGCAAGGGAAACGTGAATTTTAGGGATATGAAAATGCACCTTTATTTTGATCATATGGATATGAAAATTAGATGTGATGCGTGAAAAAAGGGAAATGAAAGGTTAACAGGGGAAGTTACAAAACCGTGTGACCCCTATGGCACCCATCAGTCGGAGCAAAAGATCGATAGCAGTGAGTACTGGCGAGTAGGAAGCGCCTCCGTTCCGTGATCGGTATGGTCTTGCCCTGCCACCTCGGTGGTCGTGAGTTCGATTCTCGAGCATTCCAATGAAGCATAAGAAATGTGTATTTCTGGTGATAGAAGTTCACTCTCGGCGTGGTTCGGAAGTCACGTAAAGCTGTTAGTCCCTACAACGTAAAAACACCATACAAACAAACAAACAATGGCGAGTAGGAGATAGCCAGCAAGGAAAACTGAAATAATTATCGTCGGAGAAAAACGTAAAAAAATGCACATATGCATAGAGTTAAAATATCATTTTTCATATACTCGGGGAAAGAAAAAAAAAACACCGATCTTTAGTGGTAGAGAACAATGAAAAAAAAAAAAACGAAACTATATAAGTTTTAGAGAAAGCAACAAAAAGGTTAGTACCAGCTTAAATGGAAGTTAAAACGGTAGTTGAAAAATTTCGGTCGTTAGACGTGAGGCGGCCGAAAATGGAGTAGAAAAGAAGGTTGTTAAAAGTAGTAGCAAAAAGTGGATAGTTCCCAACCAAATAGATACCAACTAATGAGTGCTGGTTTTAAACCGATACTGTTCTCCAAGGAGGTAATCCGGGAGTTCAGTCTCCTATATTTTGGCGTCGTTGAAGAGGTCGTTTATCAATGTGTTGTGTTCCATTATACGTGCTTCTCTGACAGCTTTGACTATATATATACTCCGAACTCTTGGAAGGTGAGAAGGAGCTTATCGACTTCGTCTGAGTAGATCTATTGGGACACAAACAAAGGTAGTTCTTCAGTTTGCGTTTCACTGTCCATGCAGAGGACTGGCGATGCTTCGGTCTGAGTTTCTGCTTCAACTGGCCTTGTAGGGATTTGGGGAATGATCTTAGGGGTCGGGGAAATGTTCACTGGGGTTGGAGGAGTAAAGTTAGTGGTCGGAGGAGTGACCTAAGGGGTCGGAGATGTGTTCTTAGGGGTTGGAGGAGGTCAGGGAGTAGGAATATGGTGGTAAGGATATGGTGAGGGATTGGGAAAATGGTAATGGTTGGAGGAGGTTGGGAAAAGGAAGTTTGGCTAGTTTGTGGTGCAGGAGGCAGATTCGTCTTTGGGTCGAATCTGTGGTTGATTGGAGTCTTCTGGGCGGCAATGACTGACGCTCTTGAGGTCTTGCTGGTGGAGGAGGGATGCCCTTCATCTTCCATATCTTCCATATCTGGCAGGACATCCTTTAAAGTTTAAACCATCCATGGTGTTGTGGTGCTCAAATCTAATGATTCTTTTTGTATCGTCCAGATTCCCAGACTGAACGTGACGTTACCAAGTAGTTCTAAACTTTTTTTTTTCTTTTAATTTGTAATGTCATACATGTCGAAAAGTTTGCGAATTCACAGCTTGCACTATTTTACTTATGGTTAAAAAGATATGGACCCTTATATGCATTGGTATAATTCATAATCTGTGTGATTTGAACTTTGCTTTTTTTTTTTTTTTTTTTTTTATAACGTTGCGGTGTGATAAAGTTAGCGATGCCAACAATGAAAGCACACTTAACATGCTCCTCAGGCTGGTCTACATAACCATGTCTGCGGCATTATGATAGTAGACCTAATAGGTTCAACAGTCATAACAACAATTTCAAAGTAGGAATATGAATTAAAACAAGTTTTCTTTGAATGTTGAAGCTTCTGGCTGTGTTTAAGCTGCCTGTATGTTGGAAAATGTTTTATAGGCCTAAAAAATAATCTAAGCCTTCTGATATGTAATCTGTTACTGATGAATTTATTTGTAGAGATTACCTGTTCTTTGAGGAATACAATATGAATAATATGAATTACAACCAGTTTTCTTTGAATGTTGAAGTTTTAGGCTGTGTTTAAGCTGCCTGGATGTTGCAAATTTATTTATAGGCCTAAAAAATAATCTAAGCCTTTGAGATGTAATCTGTTACTATTGTTTTTATTTGTAGAGATTACCTGTTCTTTGAGGAATAAGAGATGATGACTATTTTGATTATATAGAGAAGATTACCATTAGTCGAGATATCATAGGTATTAATGTCAAGGCGTATGGAACACTTGTTTTTCAATTGATTCAAATTGTATTTTCTTGAAAGTCCTTCTGCTCGCTTTGGTGTATAATTTATTCTTTCATAAGGTAACATGAAGTGCAAGAATGTGTAGATAACCTCATTTGCTTTCTGGCCATTTGTTAGTAAAGATATGTGAATGTTAAGTGCAAAGTAAAGAAATCTAACATCTAGGCCTAGGAATAATATCTTGGTTTTGACAAATAATTGCATAGGCGAATACTTGTTATAGTATGCCATATTCTTTTTTAAATATTTAAGAAATATAACAAATAATTATGTATGAAAATCCAAATATTCCTCCAACACATAATTAGTAAATGTTTTCAAGATAATTTCGTGGTCGCTACTCATTGTAGACCTACTTATTACACCAGGTGGTTGTTGTTGCACCGACACTAATGATACGTCACACATGCTCCCCTCACACGTTGATATCAGTGGGCGCATTCTCTTTTGTATATACATATTTACATATTTTTTCAGCGATGAGGCTTGAAAGCAATCAAACAGGACTATTTCAAATTTTAAGTTTGCGTTTCATATTTAACATTTGAACTGAGGTTTGATGACGACTTCGTTTTTTTCAAATGCTTCAGCGATGAGTGTGGACGAAAGTTTTGAAAATGTTCCGTAAGTTTTTCTGAAACCTGGCTAAGCGTGACATTTTTTTTACAGTTTTGAAATATATGACAGATTCACTCTTATGAAACATATTATGGCCTTCTTGTATGCAACAATCATGTTTTCGCATTGAAATAATAGATAGATATGGAGTATGTTAGGATGCCATTTAGTGAATTTTGTACGAAATCCTATGGAGTCATGTCGCATGAGATTTAAGCTTCACTGTACTTGGGGTCTTTACATATCCCCTACGAGATCTTTTCAGCAGGATCGAGCAGTAGGCTCGAGAGATCCTTCCTTAGCAGATCAGGAGACTAATGATCCCTCGGGGAAATGGTAAATTCCCCTTCCAGATATGGCCTGGCTTTGAGTTTTGACCCAGGGTACTTTTTTTCAAGTGTCAATACAGCTGCATACGACGTCTGGCCTTGCATTGTCACAGCTCTGAACTGTGGGGTTGCTGGGAATTCCTTTTTGCAATCCGTATTCGGAGCCGAAGATATCGAGGGGACCGAGACGTCGATAATGTTCGAAGATAACGAGGCTTTCTTCCATTTTTTTCTGAACTTTCGTGAAGCCTTCATCGTCGAGAAAGGGTAGGTCCATTTGTGGGTGCCAGGAGACTGCGGTCGTTTTGATGCCATCATCGATATCGTCAGAGAATGCCGATAAAACAAAATCACTAACGAGTCTTATAATAACGAGAAAATTATTACGTAAGGCGAAGGCGAAGGGTGATCTACAAATTATCTTTTTGAACAACGACCCTCAAGACATCATTCTAGAAGACAGCGTTTTGTCCCGCCTCGAAGGTCACAGGTAATTCTAGACAGGAATACGACTCAACGACTTGTTCACATGCTTTAACCTTGTTTATCAGTTTAAGTTTGTTTATATATATTTCTACTTCTTTGCCATTGTTATGTCTCTCATTTAGTTAGCGATCAAATCCACAGAAGGATGCACGAAGGCTCTAATTCTTTGTAAATATTTTAATAAATATATTTCGTCTTGATGAAGAAGAGTATTACTTGGATCCTTCCATTGACGACTGAAAAACACGATACAGAGTTTTTATAATTCACACACACCTGCACACATATATATAATACACTCACACACGCACACACACACACGCACAACACACACATACACACACACACACATACATACTATATATATATATATATATATATATATATATATATATATATATATATATATTATATATATATATACTTATATATATGAGAAAACAGCAGGAAAATGATGGGAAGAAAGTCAAACCAAGGGCTTTTACTTTTATTCAGGCATTGCCGAGGCACAAATGAAATACGTTTGGAAAGAAAGTTACAAGGTAAACAAAAAGATCAAGAATACCAGATGGTTAATTGACAAAAGGGTAAAAATCAAAGAGGTAATCCAGGATAATCCGTGATCACGCGGTCACAGACTAAAAAGATAAATCTACCATAAGAAAAACCGAAGCTTATACAAAGTCCAAAAACAAGTATAAAACTGAATATTTTAATTTTGTTGCTTATATTATCTACAACTTTTTTATTTATTGTGAAAACATCGAGTTTGAACAAGCCAAGACTTATATTTAGAACACTTCCATTATTTGACGTGATGAAACAAGATTCAATGATATTCATTTTAACTGTGTCACTTACACGGGAGTAAGGATCTTGCTCGGCTCCAGTTAATAGGATGATCTAAATTTCCAATATGCACTAATAATGCATTCGATATTTGGCCAGTTCTCACTTGGTATTGTTTGATTCGTTGTGAAAGTAATTTTCCAGTTTGTCCGTAATATATTTTATCACATTTTACAATAATTTCATACATGCAGCGAGAAACATCTTTATGCAAATTTTTTATTAACAAACTTTTAACATTATTACTGCTGGAAACAACATCTATGTTGAAAAGGCTTTAAAATTCTATAAATCTCTAAAAACCTTTCATCAATCCATAGAATAGATAGAAATTTCACCTTTTCACGCTTTTGAAAATCAACTAACATTGCCTATTTTGGTCATTATTATTCCAATCGCCAATTAGATTTTAAATACTCCTTTTTTTCTGGGGTGTTCCTATGCGCTCCGCGTGTCTGTAGCCAGTAGTTTATTGACGCTAAGATTACCCATATTTAAGATATTTCCTTGAAACTTGAATTCCCAGTGATATTAATAAAGCATAGTAATAAAATATTCTCCTAAAGATATTACTGGCTGCATAATTGAAATTCCTTGTAGAAAGTGTGATAACATATATTACGGACAAACGAAAATCACATTTACAACGAATCAAAAAACATCAATATTCTGTGAGAACTGGCCAAATATTGAATACATTATTCGTGCATATGAGACATTTAGATTATCCTAAGAACTGTAGTCATGCAAGATACTTAATGCCGTGTAGCCACAGTTAAAACAAATATCATTGAAGTGTTCAAAATTTAAGTATTGGTTTATTTAAACTCCATGCCTTCACAAATAAAAAAGTTATAGATAAATATAAGCAACAAAATTAACATGTTCGGTTTTATACATGTATATTTGGACTTTGTATGGCTAAGCTTCCTCCATTTCTCTGGTTAAATTTATTGTTTTATTTTGTGACCGCGTGATCACGGATTATCTTGGGTTATTTCTTTGATTTTTACCCTTTTGACAATTAACCATCTGGCATTCTTAATCTTTTTTATTTTTTTATTATTATCTTGTAACCTTCTTTCCAAATAAATGTGAAAGTGCTTAGTATAGAATTTCTGGCTACCATTTTTCAGTAGTATTCACATATATAATGAAGTCCCCTACATCTACTGTGATTTTCTTAGTATATACTATACACACACACACACACACACACACACACACACACACACATATATATATATATATATATATATATATATATTATATATATAATATATATATATATCAGGGATACTATAGAGTACACTAAGATACTCTAGTTAGCCATATGAGCTGTACCATGGTGCCAGTAGAGACAACTGGCAGTTGTAATCAAAATTAATAGCACGACTTCATAAAGCCAAACCAATGGGAGCACGATTTCCAAAAAGATAAACGATTAACGTCATATACTTACAAACTGTGTTCGAAATGAATATTTTAGCTACGGCTTATGAACCCAAACTTTATTTTTGTGAATCACATTTTGAATTTACTAAAACTTACCTATTTAAGATTAATATTTCAGTTGCAACTTATAAGAAATACGACTGTATTATGCAGTAGTGCTACCCAGCATTCGTGGTATAAAGAAGAAATTTGGAATGTATGTAGTTAAGAGAAAATCATAGATGCAAGGTATCAAGATCAACCTCAAAGTGCATGGTGTAAAATTGAAAATTTCTGTGACGTCACTGCCTCTTCCTTGAAAACGGCATTAGAGTGGAACCGCTTGATGGCTTTCGTAGTACGCATTGTCTTATGGGAAAAATTCGAGTGAGTATCTTTGTGTACTCTATTGCATCTTTGATAATATATAATATATACATACATACATACATATAATAGATGATATACACATAAG
>NC_087205.1:36214766-36222266 GCF_015104395.2 Macrobrachium nipponense
TAAAATAAGTGATGATATAAATTTGAAGCAATTAATACAAGACATTTAGTCTAACATTATGAAACATACATGTTTATGCAGTTTCCATAAAACAGTCCCTAAGAGGGAAATTAAATTAGGCAATTATATCTAAACTACGTCTTTCACTAAACACCCACTTTATAATATTCATTTCCATAAAGACCTCAGCTCATAACAAGTGCAAGAGATCGCCAGTTGTTTGACAAGAATAAACACCAGATCAAAACTGAAGGGGAAAAGGTACTGGGTAACTTAATATTAATTGATATGTCTCATTAACTAATAGAGATCAGTCAGTCTCATATAGAATTACCCAGCCTTTGATGCCATGAATAACAAGCGATAAAAGCTTGCGTGGGCTTATCTGTGTTTGTGTGCGTCTGCTCTCTTCTCTCTCTCTCTCTCTCTCTCTCTCTCTCTCTCTCTCTCTCTCTCTTTCCCTATATCTATCTATCTATCTATCTATCTATCTATCTATCTATCTATCTATCTATCTATCTATCTATCTATCTATATATACTATATATTTATCTATCTATATATATATATATATATATATATATATATCATCCCATATATATATATATATATATATATCCAAATATTGCTCTAAGAGAATCCAATTAGGTACATATATACTTAAGAGATTACGTGTCATCTAGATGCAAATAAAGCTTTATGATTATATAAAAATGAAGCCACCAAACAAGTATAGCACGGTAACTCAGCAGCGATAGGATGAACGAGATAGTAGATCAACTGCTTCCTACTTTCTAAAGCCAGGCAAGTGAACTTTTAGATAACAGTTGGTATCTTAGTAGAATAGCGAGAGACAACCTTTTCATGGAATTTGACAGTTGGGTATGATCATTATCATCATTTCAGTAGATGAAACCTATTCTTATGGAACAAACCCACGCGACCATTGACTGAAATTCAAGCTTCCAAAGAATGTTGGGTCCAACCTCCTACCGCAGACCCCACAATGCAGCAGTAACTGATCATGATACAGAGCTAGTGAGTTTCCATCGTTCAGAGGAAGACGAGAACCCGCGACATGTGAGTGGCACGCTACGACACTAACCTCTATACCAGCGGGCCAGCTAACCAGGGGCCGAGTGGATAGCGTCACTGGTTGCCCTGATCACTGAAGGGTCAGATTATGCAAAAACGGAATGAAAGAATAGGATTCTCTTAGAGCAATATAGGACTTCTGTCTTTGATAAGGAGCTGGGCAATAACAGGGTTACCAGTAGGAATTTTGTATAAAGAATATAAAACTTCATAATTTCGCTTTTCGCTTATCTTTTTTTAATACTTCAAGTTACGTAATCATGAATATTTATTGGATATCTATGTATAACATTTTTTTCAAGGAGTAAGGGTGAGTCCTATCGTAATACATTATAAAATCTCTATTTTAAAAATTACCCGTCTATTTAAAAAAACTCAGTCACTCCTTCATAAAAAAAATTACAAACATTTCGTTTTAATAAACTAAAATCAAGCAAATGCAAAGTCTGAAGTAAACATGAAATACACTTGACGCCCCTTGTAGCCGCAACATCCCCGAACTCGGAAAATACGCGACAGAGGAGATAAAAGGGGAGAGGAACTTGACAGACGGAAAGGAGAGAACGCCGAGAGGAAATGAAAAAGAAAACTGGCGTTCGGGTGGGCCTAAAAGGCGAGAGACCGACTATCTTGATCATTCCGGTATCTTTGGCGCAGAGAGATAATGGGAAAGATAGGAGACAAGTTGGAGGCTCCAAACTCAATTAGATAAAGAGAGGTGTTCTCTCCCTCCCTCCTTACCTCCCTCACTTCCTCCCTCTCTCTCCCCGCTGGGCCGTGGAGAGGGGCCTTGACGTGGCTGTCAGTTTCCTGGAGGCGAAGCCAGCGGCGGGCGAATCGAACGCGATGGAATATCAAATAGCGAGAAAGCGTTTCCTCTCGACGCGATGCCATAGCACTTTGACTTACGATAATGAAGAACATTCGAATGTTCTTCTATCTTATTTTTTACCCTGGGAATTATGCGCATCTGATAATGGAAATTCGCTTAGAGAAGTGAAATAGGAGAGAGAGAGACAGAGAGAGAGAGAGAGAGAGAGAGAGAGAGAGAGAGAGAGAGAGAGAGAGAGAGAGAGGCTGTAGAAATCTAAGTCTAAATTCGTCATTCCATTAAAAATGGAATGACGAATAACCATTAAAAATGGTTATTACGTTTCAGTAGAGAGTCAAATTCAAAATTCTTTATTCATTTAAAATTGGTTCTTACATAGATTTCAGGAGGAGAGAGAGAGAGAGAGAGTAGAGAAGGGAGAGAGAGGTAAAGATGACGAGAGAGAGTAGAGAGAGGAGAGGTAGAGAGAGAGAGAGAGAGAAAATGGAATTTCTGTAGAATCGAGCCCGGAGGACAAAAAATAAAAGGAGTGAGAGGGGGCTGGTTAAAGGAAGAGAATTAGGCTTCTATTGAATTAGATCAGAAAATAAAGAAAGACAAAATGGGGAGAACTCACCTTCCAAGGGGCCGAAATGTGATTGAACGAAGCTGTGATAAAAAAAAAATAACACAGACTAATTAGATTTTATAAGCTGGTGAATAAGTTGGCAGTGAATCTAGCATAATACTTTAGTCATTTTATTCATTTCCACAATTAGGCATGTATATATACGTGTATATATATATATATATATATATATATATATATATATATATATATTATATATATATATATATATATATATATATATATATATATATATATATATATATATATATATATATATATATATATATATATATATATATATATATATACATATATATATATATATATATATATATATATATATATATATATATATATATATATATATATATATATATATATATATATATATATATATATATATATATATATATATATATATATATATCTATATATATATATATATATGTATATATATATGTGTATATATATATATGTATATATATATATATATATATATATATATATATATATATATATATATATATATATTGTATATATATTAATAAAAAGAGCTCATGAAAATACGACAATGTAAAAAGTAAGTACTATATTTCAGAGACTGCTGTCTCTCTCTTCATGTAGGTAATGAATGAGAAAGTTACAGAAAAGGCGGTATTTATACCAAGAGATCCATCCGCAGGTAAGCTGTTTAACTCGGTTACCGCAGTTGATAATTTCTCTTTAACCTTCTTAAACATTGGTTGAAGGAAGATTTCATCTATGATATCCGAATCCCAGGCGCCCTTTGCATTGTTCATTATCTATCTTTGTTTAATCAAGGCTAACTCTATTATCTGGCTTTTATACCAACATTTCCTGCTATGAATTATACGGAAAAATTCCAGTTTATTCTGTGTTATGATTATTCAGATGGTTGAAAAAGTTGACTTCTGTTGTTCATACCTAGCTGACCGTTTATGTTGTCATAATCTCTGAGGAAGTGATTTTCCTGTAAAACCGATATATAAAGGGTCACAGTCCAGGTATGGGATTAAGTATACTCCTGTGTCTTTGGGGATTGGCTTTTCTTGGCCGTTAATCTGGGATTTGGCTATGGTATTTTGGTAGGTAAAGGCAAAAGGGTTAGATTTTCTGAGAGTTTGTGTCACTGTCTTAATCTTGTCTAGGTGTGGGATTTTTATTTTTTTATTGTTGGGTGTCTCTCCGGTCTTGTCTTGAGGGGGTTAGTAGAAAATTCCATTTGCTTTGTGAATTGCTATCTAAATTATATGGTCAGGGTACCTTAAAGACGAAAGCTGTTTACACATTAGTTCAAAATCCTTTTCCAGGAAATCTGGTGAACAAATTCGTAAGGATCTTAAGAATAGAATGCTGGCTACACCTACCTTGATAGTAATGTCATGCCACCCAACAATAAAATAAAAATCCCACACTTAGACAGAATTAAGATGGTGACACAGATTCTCAGAAAATCTAACCTTTTTACCTTTATCTACCCACATACCCTAGCCAAATCCCTGATTAATGTCGAACAAAAGCCAATCCCCAAAGACAAAGGAGTATACAAAACCCAATGCCTGGACTGTGAATCTTATATCAGTTTTACAGGAAAATAACATCCCAGAGATTAATACAACATAAACAATCGGTTAGGTATGGAAAACAGAGCTCAGCTATTTCTAACTATATAACCATAACCACAGAATAAACTGTAATTTGTCATGTATACTTTAGCAGCAAATTTCCGTACAAAAGCCAGATGGTAGAGTCAGCCTTGATTAAACAAAAACAGGTAATGAATAACACAAAGGGCGCCTGGGATTCAGATAGCATAGGTAAAATCTTCCTTCAACCAACACTTAAAAAGATTAAAGAAAAATTATCAACTGGGGTGACCTGTAGATGGATCTCTTGGTATATATACCCCATTTTCCATAACTTTTCTCATTCATTACCTACCTGAAGAGAGAGACAGCAGTCTCTGAAATATAGTACTTACTTTCTATATTGGCGTATTTTTATGGGCTCATTTTATTAGATGGAATTTAATTGTAACAGAACATATTTACTAGTCATATATATATATTTATATATATATATATATATATATATATATATATATATATATTATATATATATATATATATATATATTTATAATGGTACGCAAAGTTTTGTCCTATTTTAATTTTGACTGAGTTAATGGTAATGAGGAATTTCGTAATAATCATTTGATAAGAATGCCAGTTCTTTTTTATGTATAAAAAAAAAAATTCTCGCATAGTTATAGACGTCTGTCCATCTATCTACTTCTGTTTAGATCTTTCACTCGAAAAATCAGTTATCAAAGGATCTTTTTAACATGACCATTTTTTATGGCAATCATTGTATAATTTAAGTGACGAGACATACATAAGTGTTTTGTATGTTATTATATGAATTTCAGGACTATCTTTCTAAAATTGAAGTTGAGACCAACAGGCCTGAAGGAAATTACGACAAAAAGGAGAAGAAGAAGAAGAAGAAGAAGAAGAAGAAGAAGAAGAAGAAGAAGAAGAAGAAGAAGAAGAAATGAAAATCAGGGATTTAAATTGAGATGCAAGCGAAGGTAATCCCCAGGTAGATTGGCTTAAGCCTCTCTGCGGCTTCCTCGGTTAAGACCAGGATCCTAGTTATGTATTCGGGAGGGGATACGTACAGGTACGCCTGTTGAATACCGTAACATGGATATGTATGGATCATTTTGATTATTTTTTTTTATCTTATGTTTATGATGTGATTCATGTGTCGCTTAATTCATTTGTTTTTGTGGTCGGTAAGATTTTAAATCAATTGCTTGCACTTTGCAAACACTCATAGAAGATTCTATACATACATACATATAAACATATACATACATTCTTATAAATATGTATGTATATATAAATATATGGTATCCATAAGATGATTCAATTAGATATTTTTGTGGTTAGTAAGATTCTTCATGAATTATTTGCAGTAGAAACGTTATAGAATATTCTATACATACATACATACATACATAGATACTTATGAATATGTATGTATTTAAGTAGAAATACATATTTTTCATATGTTGCTTCAATTATTTCGTTTTTGTGGAAAGTAAGATGATTAATTAATTTTTTTGCACAGAAAACAGTGACAAAAGATTCTGGTCATACATACATAGCACATATATATGTATGTATGTGTGTATGTATGTATGTATGTATGTATGTATGTATGTATGTATGTATGTATGTGTAAATGCATATACATTCCTTTTGCACGGTGAAAAGTGGTAATTAAAAGGATAAATCAAACAGATGCGCGTATGACTGCGATTCCAGGAATTTTAGGAACGTCTTATCAGAAAATCTGCTTTTGCTCCTCTTTATAGGTCTGATACAATCAGGAGTTTTCAAATACCAAAAGATTATTACTGCTTGTAAATGGACATTTTACCTTGTTTAGTACAGGCTGCATAAATGACAAATATCCCGTTTTCGTCACTGGTGAAATTTTGTGTATAGTATTAACGAAAATTAATAACAAAGATTTATTGTTTTAGTGTCATTAGAGATGGAATCACTTTGAAACATCACTTTCATATGGCTGGATTTGAGGTCGATTAATTTGCATACATTATTTGAAATTAGTTTTAATGAATTGGTGCTCCGCTTTATAGCTGATTATAAGAAAGCAGTATCTTTAATTCGAATGCATTGTAAAAGTTTCATTTAAAGTCTTTGTAAATTCAACAAATGGCGCCCTCTGTTCAGAAAGGAGCAATGCTCGAAGATGTCTTTGATTACTAAATGACCTGACGATCTCTGTACCTGGCGTCTTCGTAAATTCTCTCGTGTGATTCTCATTTCCTGATAAAGTGAACAGCTTGCGCCCTTTGGGGAGGAGGGGAGGGTGGATTTTCCCAGGAGGAGCAATTAATCTGCAAAAGACCCAGTTTAGAACCCTTTATAATGGGGCCCAGGGCACTTCAGTGTAGCTCTTCTTGAGTTATTGGTTCATAAATCCTTGACTCCAGGGGTCTGGGATTACTAACGATGAAACAGCTTTGACACTCGAACTATCGATTACGAAGCTAATGGCCTCTTTTGGACAGGCTGTGTGTGGACGTGTTGAGTAATGAGGAAAAAATGTATTTTGAAATTCGCATAAAGTTTTTGCACGCACACTCCACTATGAGGTCACACACATACATCAAATACACGTGCGCGCACACACACATACACACACACACACACAAACGCACACACACACACACACACACACACATATATATATATATGAATAACTTGATCACGAAGTATATAAAACGTATGCTATGCATAAATAAAGGTTTTGCCACGGAGGAAAATGAAAGGCGAGAGAATCAAGAACTTTCGGTCTAACACGACCTTTACTTAGGCACAACTGATCATACAGAGCAAAAACATAGTAAAAGTAGGCTTAATATCCAAACTGACATTACATGATTAGCATAAGGTCCATTTCACACTATAGAAACGAGAAAATGCCTGAGGGCAAGAATAGCGATTTTTAGGCAGCCACACCTTGGAGGAGCACACACGTGGTCAACAGATGATTCATCCAGAAAATAATAGATTTTGAAAAACAAGGAGGCATATACGACTTAGTTATAAGGTGTGGCTGCCTAAAAATCGCTAATCTTGCCCTCAGGCGTTTTCTCGTTTCTGTAAAGTGAAATGGACCTTATGATAATCTTGTAATGTCAGTTTGGATATTATACCTACTTTTATTATGATTATGTACTCGCTCTGTATGATCAGTTGTGCCTAAGTAAAGGGTCGTGTTAGACTGAAAGTTCTTGGCTCTCTCGCCTTCCATTTTCCTCCGTGGCAAAACCTTTATTTATACATACATACATACATACATACTACATATATATATATATATATATATATATATATATATATATA
>NC_087205.1:36227266-36244766 GCF_015104395.2 Macrobrachium nipponense
TACTTAAAACTACCGGAGTCGAGGCGGGTTGATGTTGTCTCCAAACCAACAAATACTTCAGCGTGAGAAAGTATTTGAGGTGAGAGACGGCATTAACCTTTAAGCCTCTCGCGGTGTTGAGTGGTATAGCTTCCACTGACGTTCCTGGATTTATAATGTACCTGCGTTCGCGCCCAAGTACAGGTAAATCTATTATCGAGAAAAAATTCCCCTTCGGTTAAGCCTATATGAAATATATAATTCCGAGGTAGAGCGAATTAGAATACTAAAGGACATTGTAGCTCGATATATATATATATATATATATATATATATATATATATATATATCTATATATATATATATATATATATATATATATATATATATATATATATATATATATATATATATATATATATAAGCTGGAACATCGTCAAAAATCCTAAGAAAGCCTTACTTTTAATGCTTTTGGGTGCATTGAAAACTATGTAAACTGCATCTTGTGGCATTTTTCATCAAAAAAAACCTTCAAATATTGATTATTTTGCATTTTTGGTGTCATATTTCATCTCCCAGATGAGCGTTGTAGGCGTCGTAACCCTGGAACATGCGTCGTAACCCTGGAAATAACGTATATTGACAAGCGTCGTAACCTCGGAACGTCGTAAGCCGACACCGTCGTAACCCAGGGACTGTCTGTATATATATATATATATATATATATATTATAGTTATATATATATATATATATGTATATATATATATATATATATATATATATATATATATATGTATATATATATATATACATATATATATATATATTATATATATATAAATATATATATATATATATATATATATAAATTTTTACTAATCAACAGTTTTTTTAAAAGCTCTGGTGTATTATTGATGCGTGCTCAAGTATTTAAAATGAATAAAATGTATCTCTCACCTCTTGCCTCTATCTGTCTGTGCATATTTACATATACATTAATACATACATACAAATATATACATACAGCAATACATACCTTTATGAATGTTCCAATGACTTGGCGAATTACATTGGGACATTTCAGTTGAAAATAATACCTCTCTCTCTCTCTCTCTCTCTCTCTCTCTCTCTCTCTCTCTCTCTCTCTCTCTCTCCTTCCTTTACACTAACTTTCCTTTTAGTGCTCTAATAACAGTCACATGCTCCACAGTTTTGTAGGTAAAATAAAACAGCACTGTATCTCACTTCCTAAATTTAATTACTATGGTATGGCATAAATATACACCACCTAACCCTACCCTTACTTTCAAATAGTAAGGTGATATTTTGCAGCACCATCTGTTGCAAGATATCCCTGACCCTTTTTGGTCACCGTCCGAAATTGGGGCAAATGAAACTCATAAAGATGAACATTCTTGAAGTCTGTTTATCTAGATTTGAAGGGAGTAAATGTTTATCCTTATTTTGGTGTTATATACTGTTACTGTTATTATTTTGCTAACGCCATTGCTGTAATATTTTTTCATTTTATTATTATTATTATTATTATTATTATTATTATTATTATTATTATTATTATTATTATTATTATTATTATTATTATTGGTTTATCACAGTCCTCCAATTCGAGTGGGTGGTATAGTTTGGGGTTCCGAGTTGCATCCTGCCTCCTCAGGAGTCCATCACTTTTCTTACTATGTATGCCGTTTCTAGGATCACACTCTTCTGCATGAGTCCTGGAGCTACTTCAGATTCCTTTTCAGGGATCTTGGGATCGTGCCTAGTTTTCCTATGATTATGGGTACAATTTCCACTGGCATATCCCATATCCTTCTTATTTTTATGTATGTTCAGGTCTTGATACTTATCCATTTTTTCCCTCTCCTTCTCTTCAACTCTGGTGTCCCATGGTATTGCGACATCAATGAGTGATACTTTCTTACTTGATTTTGTCAATCAAATTATTATTATTATTATTATTTTTATTTTTTTAACTCTATCACAGTCCTCCAATTCGACTGGGTGGTATTTATAGTGTTTGGTTCCGGGTTGCATCCTGCCTCCTTAGGAGTCCATCACTTTTCTTATTATGTGTGCCGTTTCTAGGATCACACTCTTCTGCATGAGTCCTGGAGCTACTTCAGCCTCTAGTTTTTCTAGATTCCTTTTCAGGGATCTTGGGATCGTGCCTAGTGCTCCTATGATTATGGGTACGATTTCCACTGGCATATCCCATATCCTTTTTATTTCTATTTTCAGATCTTGATACTTATCCATTTTTTCCTTCTCTTTCTCTTCAACTCTGGTGTCCCATGGTATTGAGACATCAATGAGTGATACTTTCTTCTTGACTTTGTCAATCAACGTCACGTCTGGTCTGTTTGCACGTATCACCCTATCCGTCCTGATACCATAGTCCCAGAGGATCTTTGTGTGATCGTTTTCTATCACTCCCTCAGGTAGGTGCTTGTACCACTTATTACTGCAAGGTAGCTGATGTTTCTTGCACAGGCTCCAGTGGAGGGCTTTTGCCACTGAATCATGCCTCTTTTTGTACTGGTTCTGTGCAAGTGCCGGGCATTCGCTTGCTATGTGGTTTATGGTTTCATTTTTCGTATTGCACTTCCTACATATGGGAGAGATGTTATTTCCGTCTATCGTTCTTTGAACATATCTGGTTCTTAGGGCCTGATCTTGTGCCGCTGTTATCATTCCTTCAGTTTCCTTCTTTAGCTCTCCCCTCTGTAGCCATTGCCATGTGTCATCGCTGGCTAGTTCTTTAGTCTGTCTCATGTATTGCCCGTGCATTGGTTTGTTGTGCCAGTCCTCTGTTCTCTGTCATTCTCCTGTCTCTGTATATTTCTGGGTCTTCGTTTACTTTTATTAGTCCTTCTTCCCATGCACTCTTTAGCCACTCGTCTTCACTGGTTTTCAGATATTGCCCCAGTGCTCTGTTCTCGATGTTGACGCATTCCTCTATACTTAGTAGTCCTCTCCCTCCTTCCTTTCGTGTCCATTCCACTATTCCTGCGCTGTATCTAATTACTGGCACTGCCCATGTGTTTATGGCTTTTATCATATTTCCGGCGTTGAGTTTTGAGTTGAGTATCGCCTTGAGTCTCTGCATATATTCTTTCCTGATCGTGTCCTTCATCTCTTAGTGTTTTATATCCTCCTTCCATTATTCCCAGGTATTTGTATCCAGTCTCATCTATGTGTTTGATGTTGCTCCCATCTAGTAGCTTTATCCCTTCAGTTTTCGTTACTTTGCCTTTTTGTATGTTGACTAAGGCGCATTTTTCTATTCCAAACTCCATTCTGATGTCCCCAGATACAATCCTTATAGTCTGGATTAGGGTATCTATTTCCTTGATGCTCTTACCATACAGCTTGATGTCGTCCATGAACATCAGATGGTTGATTCTGTTGCCTCTTTTCTTGAGTTGGTACCCGGCATCCATCTTCCGTAGTACTTATTATTATTATTATTATTATTATTATTATTATTATTAATTATTATTATTATTATTATTTATAATTATTATTATTATTATTTAAAAGGTTAGAAAAAATTTTATTTCGCATAATAGTTCTATAAGGAAAACAATCTTTCCTTATAGATTATTATACATGTGTAATAGTATCCAAAGATAAAACGAAACTTTATTTCAATGTTAAACATTTTGTATAGCAATGAAGTCATATTTCAATTAACAAATCTGTTTTCTTGAGTTCAGGTGAGTTTTTAATCTCGAAAATTGAATTCGATGTTCCGAGTTGGTATTAAATTGCGTGTTAAAAAATGTTGCCAGTTTAAACGGCAGAGAACTCTTTAAGATAAGAGTTCAAATCTTAGACAAAATAAATGACAAAACAGGACTCGAACCGATAATACGTTAGACCGAGTTCTTAAATTGACTTTCATGCTGAACAGTAGTTTAAAACATTAGAGAATATACACAAAATCACGCATGTGCATACACACACGCACACACACACACACACACACACACACACACATATATATATATATATATATATATATATATATATTATATATATATATATATATATATATACTTTAAAATCACAGTAGATGCACGTAACTTCATAATATGAGAGAATACCACAGAAAAAATAATAGGCTAAAATTCATAACCGAGTGCTTTCGTCCTTTAGTACAGGAATAACTGAGGGAAATTTTAGGAGAATAACGTAAGGGAATTTGAGAATAAGGAAATATTCAAATATAAAGGAAATCGAAAGAACCAGAATAAACTGCTTCATATCAGGAATACAGTATAGCGAACCTTTGTAGTTGTGATGTTTTGGAAAGCCGTGGGAATATTTTGACTTTGGATCTTTAGCATTTGTTTCTAAATACCGGTTCGTAGATGGAAAACATTCCTGATATTATTTTAACGCCGAGTCAAACTTGATTTATAACTTGTCATCTTCTCGTCATACCCAGCTACCGGCCATACGTCGATCCAGACACTTATGGAACTGTCGCTCCCTTTGCACATTGTGATTCGGTTCCAGCTCTAATTTGACAGAATTCACACGTTCTCATTCGAGGTCCGACTGACCTGACCCTTAACCGTTTTAACGTGACCCTTTCTCTTGCCATTGTTTTTGCAGCCTTCTGCTTCCATGACTCCGCTTCCTCACACCTGCATTCCCGCCAACTGACCTGAACCTCTCTACCCAAACTAGCACCTATCCTTTCTTCCACACCTCGTCTGTCGGCGTCCAATGGCCTTTTTCAGGTACCTGCGAGGATCAGCGGCAGAGATGAAAGGACCCAAAGAGACCAATCCAGTTTGGACATGATGTTTCTAGAATCTCCGATATTGGGTATAAATTTGGCCTAGCAAGGCCTACCAAATTGCATTATGCCGTAGTCAGTTGCCGAGGTCTCATCCCATTCCGAAGCGGTGTCATGCCCGATGACTCTCCCTGCCATTATAGCAGGTCTTAGTGCTGAGTCTGGCTATAGTAGATTCGCATCAGCCATGCACCTGCTGTCTAGGCCAGTCCCTTACAACGCTCCTGATTGGCTGTTGATAAGCCAATCACAAGGCTGGAAACTATCAGTCTCTCTCGAGAGTTCATAAAGGCAGGCTGTATGTTCCACCTCTCCTGTGGGATACGTTTTTCAAAAGTATCCCTCAGGAGAGGTGGAACATACATCCTGCCTATGTGAACTCTCTCGAGAGACTAAGAGTTTCCAGCCCCGTGATTGGCTTATGCAGCCCGTAGACTGGACTCAGCCTAGACGTTTGCCAGACAGCCCTGCTGAAGCTATCATTCCTTACGTTCCTGAGGGTGCTGCGTGTTGAGGAGCACCTTCCCTTCGATTTCTTGGTGAAGAACTGCAAGTGACCACAGTCCTTCCTCTGACGTCCTAGCTCTATCTACGCTTGTCTCGTCCACAGACTATGGTAAATGAAATTAGAAAGGGTTCTGTCAGCCATTCACCTGCTGTTCCTTGCACTCATTCCGTTTCAACTATTTCTCATATTTTCATCCTTATTATTCCTGCTTCCTTCAGAGGTCCCCATGAGTTCAAATTCTTGTGAAATTCTAGTGAAATAAGTTTCGAAGTGATATTAACGTAATGTTGAAAGATTGAGAAATCGAGTATTTTGTGTAATTTTCACTTTGCATCTTATCATTTTACGTAAGTTTACCGCCATTGGTATTTGTGTTACAACGTTCACTGCTTGACAGATTCGTGTAGACCTTCTTTGTTTTAGTGCCTCCTCCTATAGCTCAGCAGTGCCACTCAGTATGTTCCGCCCGTGCCAAGTCTTGGAATATTAGTCCTGAGATTCCATTGGGAGCTTACATTTTCTTACAGTGCTCCTTATTTCAATGTTGTTCATTCTTGCTAGTTTAAGTTCTGGTTAGGTGTAAAAACAAATGCCCTCTCTTCTCGACCATTCTCTTTCTCTAAGACTCATTTCCTTCATCGTATATCTTCAAGATAATACTCAGTTGACCGTAACCTTATTCGTGATGTGGCTGACCTATTTCCCCAGCAAAATAAAACCAGCCTTTTCTTCCATATCTGACCTATTTCATCAGCAAAATAAAATCAGTCTTTTCTTCCAAAACTGACCTATTTCATCAGCAAAATAAAACCCAGTGTTTTCTTCCATAACTGACCTATTTCATTAGCAAAATAACATCAGTCTTTTCTTCCATAACTGACCTATTTCTTCAGCAAAATAAAATCCGTTTTTACTTCCATAAGAGCTAAGCTTCCAGTCCTCCCGGGGAGGTTATTATATCTCAAAAATTATATAACTCTCTAAGATAAGGGCCACAAGAGAAGTGCAATACGAAATTCCTCATTGAGGGGCAAGAATGCCCCTCGTGAATGAGAGCAATGAACATGATAATCTAGTCGGACCCAATAATGGGAGAGTGGCCGCGAGGAGTTTCTTCTTTTCCGTTGGTGATAGAGCCTCTCTATTATTCTCCTTCCAAGAATTCTGCTGTTCCCTTGGTTTCTTTATAACTCCTCCTGGCCAGAAATGAACCTCTTGAATTATCTTGGTTTTACACGAGTTTTCTCTCTTGTATTCTTGCTTTCTTTTTTTCCAAGTGGTTTCTCCATATTTATTGATGTTCAGACTATGATTTGCTTTCTTTGGATTCCTCTTATTTCATTATATATGATTTTCTGTATTTCTTTAGGTGTGTTTGAGAGAGAGAGAGAGAGAGAGAGAGAGAGAGAGAGAGAGAGAGAGAGAGGAGAGAGATGAGAGAAGAGAGAAGCAGTCTCCTTATAATATTCATTACATATTGTAAATCCACCTTTATTTTTTACAGAGAAATACTCACATCGTGTTATTCGAAGATGTCAAGTAATATTTAAAAGTAATTCTTATTAAGTTGCGTAACGGGAATTTTTAATAAATCTGTCAAACAAACTGCTTGAAGATCTATTTTTCAAGTGCTAAGCATGGTAACTTAATCTTATTAGCGGTATATTTTTTATCCATAAGCGTAAAATGGACTTGCTCATAATAATAATAATAATAATAATAATAATAATAATAATAATAATAATAATAATAATAATATCCTCAGTTTCTCTCCTAAATTTAAGTAGGAAATTTATAAAAAGCCAAAAAAACCCAAAAATAAAATAAAATAGGTACTCGAAGAGACGCTGTAACTGAATCTCCGTAATATAATATATATATATATATATATATATATATATATATATATATATATATATATATATATATATATATATATATATATCGGTGGATGTATTTCCACCCTTATGAAGCAGTGAATGACTGAAGAGTTTCATCAGAGAAATATATAGTAGACGATATGCCCTTGGTGATGCCTGAGGACCCCGCTAACCCATTGTGGGTTCTGTTAATTGTCTTAATCCGCTTCATCGTTGCCTTAAGGAAGATGTTGTCTATCTGGTCAGATTCCCATGCGCCATTAGAAAGGTTGATCCTATCATCTTTTTATCTTATTAGTGAAGATTCCACAGTTTGATATTTGTATTGACAGCTGCTCTTGCATAAAATTCTGGAGGGTATGGTTCATGTTATTCATATGATTTGTCCATATCCAACTATTCGTTTTTCTTGCGTTTATCTATCCGAGAGATTTTCCTGTGAAACCGAAATACGACTTATCACAGTCCCTACAAGGGATCTCATTAACTCCAATGTTTTTGGAAACTGGTTTCTGCTGAACGTTAAATAAGGATTTCCTTAGTGTATTCGGATAAGTGAAAATAAAAGGGTTCGAGAGGCTTAAGGTTTGTGTGATCTCTCGTAAATTATTCACGTGAGGGATTATGATTTTGTTTGTGTATTTTTCCTTTTCTTTGTTTTCTGTAGGTTTGTAAAAATTGCTCTTTGCTTTATGTATGACTTTTTCTATTGTGTGCTTGGGGGTAATTTAAAAAGATGAGTTGTTATTAGTTCTGATGATCAAGACATCTAAAAAGGGGATTTGGTTATTGTTTTCCCATTCTACTTTAGAATTTTATGCTCGGGGCCAAGGAATCTATATCAGCGTGTAGATATATCATGCTATTTAATTTACATGTCAACAGAACTCCTTTAGTGCAGTGATAAATGATACACCATTTATTTTAGCAAAGGACTCGGCTAGCAAAAAAAGCATTCTTTTGGTCCATTTTGTTGAAAGCCATTTCACAGATATAAAAGGAAACAATTAAAGAGAACGGAGGAAATGAAATTCTATTAATATCTGGGGATTATGATACGACATTTATTTTGGCAGTTTTGTCAAAAACGCGAAATAGATGTTTGATGCTTTTATCGAAAGCGGTCTCGAAAATGTTTATCAAAATGCCAAATGAAGAAGTCTAAAAGCTATTCATTTTTATGCTTATGAAGTATTACCCATCATGGCAGAATAGCTGTTTCAGCAATAAATTCTTTTGTAATATATATATATATATATATATATATATATATATATATCTATATATATATATATATATATATATATACATATATATATATATATATATATATATATATATATATATATATATATATATATATATATATATATTACAACAGAATTTATTGCTGAAACAGCTATTCTGCATGATGGGTAATACTTCATAAGCATAAAAATGAATAACTTTTAGACTTCTTCATTTGGCATTTTGATAAACATTTTCGAGACCGCTTTCGATAAAAGCATCAAACATCAAACATATACATACATACATACATATATATATATATATATATATATATATATATATATATATATATATATATATATATATATATATGATTGCTCAGTATTTATGGAGGGAGTTTGTAGTTGAAACATTTTAAGATAGTTCGTCCATTTATGTAGCTATAAGCACAAATATTTATATGACAGTGAATTTTAAGAATCGTTGTGCATAATAGAATTACCTCGTTCCAGGATTTATACTTACATATACCTAATTATTTATGTGACATTGCATACAGCAGGCAATGAAATCATTATTCTAATCCCATCTTCTCTTTTGTCCAGAGGAAAGGCTCAGAAGAATCTAGACAAAAAGAAGTCCTTCATAAGATTTTTTTCTTGGTTTCCTATGTCCTAAGAAACTCTGTCTTTGGAAACAGAAATTCTTGTTCAGAAAGATAAACAGGCTTTTTAAGTGCCATTCTTTTTTTGGGGGTGGGGGTGAGGTGGGGTGTTGAGGAACAGGAAGGTTGTGGCACGTGAATCTGGATTAAACAGTTGAATGGGTCATGAGTTACAAAATGGTGAAAATGTGTAGCTATGTTATAAAGAATTTTAACTTTGTAAATGAGTTGTTCATTCATATGTGTTGTTGTTAATATAGTAAGTTTCTTTTTTTTACACATATACGCTCAATAAGAATATTAGACGACAAAAATTCACATAAAATGTAACATTATACTAAAAAGAATGAACAAAAGTTTGATAATGAAAACTTTGACTTGTCAATCTACTTCATTCTTTATGCTAGAGTGATGTTTCTAATTAAGAGAGAAATGTTTGTTTTAAAAGATAGCTGTTTTGTTTTTAATGATTTAAATTATTGATCAAAATAATCAAATACTTTAGTAAGCAACAACCCGAACAAAATGATTTCAACAGCCTCATTTTGAACAAGATAAGAATACATACAAGAAGACAAAGTAAAAGTTTGCCTCTTCAGTCTTACTCCATTCTCAGTTGTTTTCCAAATTTTATAAATGAAGAGAGAGAGAGAGAGAGAGAGAGAGAGAGAAAGAGAGAGAGAAAGAGAGGAGAGAGAGAGAGAGAGGAGAGAGAGAGAGAGAGAGAGAGAAATAGGGAAGTAATAAAGATAATATGTAGGGAAAAAGTAAGAAGAGAAAATATGTACCTGCCTAGATCCAGTATCCTTCCACCCATGATTACCGACATCGATCACAAAGCCAATCTGTCAGCTAAGTTTAGAAGACCGTACTGTCAACGATAATTTCGACTGAGGTAGGATTCGGAGCCCACTCTGACGTTACCTGGGGAAAGATTCTGTTAGAGGCGTGATCAATGTCGTAAGTGTGCCTCGTTTGATTTGGCAGATAATGACAGCTTTAGGTTTTCAAGGTGGTCAAATCATCAAAATGTTGGAATATCTTCTTAATTTAAGCAAGGTTTTTTAAAATGCATTTTTCTTTTCAGGACATTTGCTTTGTAACCAGCAAATGTCCTGAAAAGAAAAATGCATCATAAAAAACCTTGCTTGAATTAAGGTCGTCAATGAACTAGTTAAGCAACATTAGGGCTGGTCAGTCGTTGGGTGGGTGACCCTTCTCAACGGCGTTGATTCCTTGGGAAAGTATCTTTACCCCAATTTCCTCAGTCTACTTAGCTGAAAATGAGTACCTACTCCCGATGGGGTAGGGTTCAGCTGTGGGTTAAATAGCAAAACTTAGCAATATTTCTTAGGGGAGGGGGTCATTATCTTTCTGATATTGACAGTCTTTTGTTTGTGTTTTTATGTAATCCCCAACGGGTTTGTACTAACCTTGCCACAAAGGTGAATACATACCTGGTTAAAACCAAGAAAACATTTGGGGACTGGGTCACTATCTTGGAAAGATTCGAAGTCGTATTCGTCTCCTCATATTGTTAAATGACAGAAATCGCAAACATTGTATATTCTACGGCATTATTAACACTGTCCATCCCTTAGCAAGAACGTTAGACCAGGAGGCTTTTTACAGCGAATTGGTTCAACAGATAATTGTCGTTACCGTAGAGAAAATGTTATTTTGAGTTGTTTTAATCCAATAGTAGATAAACTGTGTTTCTTGGTAATTCTTATTTATTCTTTTATTATTAAGTAATAAGATAACAAAGTTCAAGATGTATGTATATGTACATCACACTATTATCGCCTGTCAAGGTTTCTAAAGCCCCGTCCACACGGTCGAACTTTGCCCGACAGACTGTTCGATGTGACGTCAGAATCGGGAAAAGTCAGAACCTTATCCGCAGTTTCTCCGCCTCTGTCGCGCAAAGTTCGACCGTGTGGACGGGGCTTTTGATGCTTACACCTGAGCAGTGCGTTGAATTCGTTTGTTTTATGTACATTTTTTGGCGGAACAAAGGATATTCTCAATGATTTCCAAAGTTCCACATAATTGCTTTCGTAACAGTCAAATGTAGCACACATTATCACAAACAACTATGAGGTATGGTAAACGTTGTCACGGGTTAAGGGTTGCCTGATCTGTGAACTCTGGCGATCCCTCTCCGAACTGTCCCTCCCACTCACGATGTAGTAATGACGAGGTAGTCCCGCTCTAGCGATATGCGCATATGATTTTGTGACGTCACGCAAACCGGTCAAACATAATTTACTGATGTAAACATAGGGATAATTGCCTTTGTTACACTTTGAAATGCGATTTAATAAATATCCCTCAATAGATTTAAGAGGTGAATACGATTTTGGACATATGAAATATTGCAGTTTATGTGAATATCGATATTGACGAAATTGAATAGACGAATTGTTGCAGAAATGAGTTTTCTTGTGTGAAACTTTCAGACTGAAGGGATTCTGGAGACTGAGGTCACGGGATTACTTCCATGTTTGTTTTTTTGTTTTTTGTTTTTTTAACTTCCCTGTCTTGGCCTTGTGTGCACTTGAACTTCGTTATCAATTGTTTTCAAGTTCATGTATTTTGTTCAGTTTACGTAGATTGATTTTATGATAAAATTGTGAACCCCAATTTTATCACAAAATTATACTGTGTAAATTTAACATATCCCGCTGATAATCCCTTCTTGAATCAAAAGTTAGTCTGGGTTTCAAAACAATTCTTTTCAAGGATGATGTTTTCTTTATGCAGTGAGAAGTTGAGCTTCTTTTTTATTTGCAACAGTGTTTGATTCAGGGCCCAAGACAGATTCAAGCTTTTTTCTTGTCATATGTTATCATTAGTTTGTTTTCAAAAAAAAATCGAAAATAAGGATAAATTTAGTCTTGTATAGATATGAGAGTTTGTATGATTATGAAATGTGCCAGCATTTTCTTGTTTTTGTTTAGTTTAGTGGTCTCAAGAAAAAATCAATTTATTTTGTAGTTCACCACTAATTAGATAATTAAATATCTTAAATATGAATTATTATGTCTCAGTTGGTGAAAACTACTGTTGTTTCTCTCTCTGGTAGAGAAGACGTTCAGTGTTATACTAAATGACAGGTACTGGAATTGTGGGGGAATGCATTCCGTAGCGATAGAAATTATATCCAATATGATAGGTAGGTTACTCGGTCGTATGAACATATATATACTACATAATTAATTAGTCAATTACTGAACGCTTGAAAATGGAATTAAAATTTTCATCATCCGAAATTTTCAGTTTTAAAACAATGTTATGATATAGTGTGGTTACATAGTACTGTAGGAGTGCTGCATATTTTTATTGGAATACAGCATTCTTTAAAACTACTGTACATAAATCAAATTATTGACCGTCCATCACAGAATTGCACAAAGAATTTCCACTCACATAACATGGATTCCCTGGAAAATTACTTTGTGGTTAATCAAGGTGTTTACTTTTGTTCTGGTGCTGAACTGGGACTGAATTTAGATAACAGTTGATTAATGGTCGCTAAACCGCATTAATGTAAAATAGTTCTTATTATTTTTCTTTATGTTCTCAAGTAATAAGATAATTGTGAATTGCATGTTTACATCCCATTTTTAATGTGTTACAAGGAGTCTGACGATGGAAATTCTCAAATATTTTCGACGTTCAGAAAGCTGCCTGCATATTACATTAAACATATACGCAATGTCTTACTAAGGGTGCGTTCGCTCCAAATGCGTCGCGTCGAGTCATGCTAATTCATGACTCACCGTGAATCGCCAACCCAGTTTAACGCTGCTTTCTATGGGCCTTTGTAATAAACCGTTCACACTGAATGCATCGAGTGACGTCACGTCGCGTCGAGTCAAGTCACAAGTAGAGCTGGACCTATTTTTGACGTCAGTCATAGTGAGTCTAGTGTCATTTGGCCCTAAATAAAAATGGGGTTGTTAAGGTTTTCTACTTTGTTTTTATATTGCATTTCAGTTTACGAAAGCAGGTTATGTTCTATAAAATTGTACTTATTTATATCTTATTTTTCGTTTTACCTTTTCTTTATATTCATATGATATAAATTTCAAATCTGAAGACTTACCTATAGTTTTTTAAAATCTTTATGGTCGAACAGTTAATTATTATGTATGAATATATATATTTTTCTCTTGATGTCTCGACTAATTCGTTTAGAATTGTATCTTTTAATTAGTTATCATATAAATTTCAATAAAAATAAAACTTGCCTTCGAAAAACCGTCCATTTTTTCCTCAATTCTAATTATTCGCCTGTAGTTAGTATTGTTTTTCTTATAGACAAAAAGGTAAATAAAGGAAAATCCCCAAATTTATTTTTATAGATAAAATAAAAACAATCCCGCATGGAGAGAGAGAGAGAGAGAGAGAGAGAGAGAGATCAGACAAAAAAGATACGTACTGCAAAAAATCCCCAATTCATAACACAAAGAGATAAGGCATAGTTAAAAAAATTTCAGAATATTTCCTGCTTTATTTTGATAAATCGAAATTTCTCTCGTGCAATATAGATTAACGAAAAATCGAGTGTGAGAGAGCGAGAGGAGAGTATATAAACTGGGTAAAACACTTCAGATATGGATTCCAGTTTGAAGAAAATGTGGCCTTATCTGGCCTTGGCAACAGCTGTTGTTGGGACGTTGCTGTCCAGATGTTCGAAATACCGAGAGAAGTCTAACGCAGAAATAGTCATCATGTTTACTGCGGCTGCCTATTCATTGGTGAGGTTCCTTCTGACTATTGATGATGGAGCTGAACAGCCCAAAGAAAAGGAACTGAACGAGAGAATTGCAGCGTTGCGAGAGACCATCCAGTGCCAAATAGAGCAACAGGTGAACTTGGACAGGATAATTCTTCAGCTGCAACAGATGCTTGAGCAGCTCGACTACCATGAAGAGATTCAGAAGGCGGGCGGAAGGGAAGAACACACTCGCGTGATCCAGATCACTCAGGGGGTGTTGCAACAGCAGGCCTGGCAAGAAAGGGCCCACTCGCTCGAAGCTGAGGCGTTGTTTCTGAAGGAGAACGATTAAGAGAAGAGGGAAAAACGACAGCTGGAAGACAAGATCCTCAAGATGACAGAAGAAAATCAGCAACTGGTGGACAACACAAAGGAAATTGGGCAGAGAAACGATGCCCTATGTGAGAGGATAAGGGAACTGACAGTGCAGTTGGCAGAGGCAAACTGCCAGGTGAGAAGCAAGAGAAACTCCTGCGACAGAAGGAGAAAGACCTGCAGCTAAAAACAGAAGAAGCGGCTCGGATGGCGAGGCTCATCCAGGAAGAAAACAACGCGACCGAAAAGCGCAAATCCGGCAGAAAAGACCTCGAGGTCAGGCTCCAGCGCCTGCAGAAGGAAGTGGAAGACCTCACGAAGGAAACGTGTGGACTCCAGTGTAAAGTTCAGGCTGCGAAACTCAAGAGGAATGAGCTGACATACTTTCTAGAGGAAGGAAATCGTCCCCTCAAATCACTGGAGAGGAAGACTGGTGTCCAGGGCGAACGGAACGACCAGCTGGACGATAAGGTTCGACAGCTGCGAGGAGCGAAGGAGAAATTGGTTTGCAACCTCAAGAACCTCCAGGGGAAATAAAGATGCCTGGAGAAAGACAACGGGAAACTGTAAGAGCAGCTGTCCATCTTCAAGGAATGGCGCAATCAAGTCTGTGCTGGCCTCACGAAGACGGATCAGATGTGAAAAATTTAAGGAGAATGTATGATGTATGGAAAGTTTGATGTTTATTTGTAATAACTTTGCAATAACAATCCTTGAAGGAAATTAAAGTTGCAAGGAAATAAATATGTTAAAATGTTTTATAAAGAATTTCACTGATTCCTGGAAGGGAAAGGAAAATGAGAGGATTGTAGAAACCATCAGGAAAATGAGAGGATTCATGGAGTGCCGGGAGAAGAAGCAGAGGATTCAGAGAAGCCCCAAAAGAACTGAAAGGATTCAGTGGCATATTCTGGTTCTAAGGCTAAGCATAGGTGTTGTTCTCTGCCCGAACGGTGGGCGAGGCCCGCCACGGGTCCCGGGACGGACAGGCAAGGCCCGCCACGTGTCCCGGGATGGGCGGGCGAAGCTCGCTTCATGTCCCGGCCCACCACGGTTCCTGGGACAGGCGGGCGGTGTGGTTTAAGGCTTCACTGTGCGTCCTGAATTCGTTGGGTTCGATAGTTCGTGCCCCCGAGCCGACAAATTTCTTATCGACTAAAAAATTCTTCTTCGGTTTGCATATTTGAAAATATATTAATTCCGAGGTAGAGCAAATTAGATATTAAAGGACATTTGTAGCTTCATATATATATATATATATATATATATATATATATATATATATATATATATATATATATATATATATATATTTATATGAAAGTCACTTTCAAATTATCACAGGAAATAGCAACGCTGTCAGCTCATACCGAAACAACGAAATCAAGTTGAAAACCACGTGTTCATTAGGTAGAAATCATATTTCATATCTGTTCTCTTAAGCTTTACGTCCTCTTTTATTCTTAGAGCCCATGTATCTGCTCTATACATCCACACTGGTATTATCACTGTATCATATATCTTGACTTAGCTTGATTGGCATTTTCTCATCTCATACTTCTCCAGCTACCTTTATCCACTTCCCCCATGCAGCTTTAATCCTACTGTCAACTTCAGCCTCACATCCTCCCTCTTGGCTTAAAGTAAATCCTAAGTTATTAAAATTTTTCTGCCTGTTTTACAATCTAGCCTATTCTTTCTTGTATTGCTATTTTGTCTCTATCTTCCCTACTGGAAAGCAACAGCTCTGTTTTATTCACATTCACCTTTAAAAGGTACTGACAATTATTTCCTATTAAGGGAGAACAGGCTATACCCCTTTTCATGCTTCAGCCTTGTAGGGTAATAGTCCGAGTCATTCCCATTGTACGCTTAACCATCTAGTTTTCCTCCAAGCAGAGTCTATTCACCATCGTATCTACCTTTACTAGAGATCTGGAAGTCAACATAAGATTTCTGCCTAATGAACGCGTGATTTTCAACTTGATTTCGTTGTTTCGGTATGAGTTGACACCGTTACTATTTTCTGTGATAATTTGAGAGTGACATTCACCCTAGTTACGAAGAAAGATGGTAGAATGGTATAATGATTCACTTGTGTGTGTATGCGTGCGTGTGTTTGTATTTGTGTGTGCATACTTGTTTCAAACGGACCCGACTGCAGGCATTCAATTGAAGAATGATTTGAGTATGAGGACATTTTTTTATAATAATAAATTGTATGTGAAAATGATTTTGAAAATTAACCATTACAAACACAAGTCGCTAATGAAACACACACACACACAATCTCTCTCTCTCTCTCTCTCTCTCTCTCTCTCTCTCTCTCTCTCTCTCTTTCTGATTAGTGAACTTTTCATTCTGTATTTCCTATTACTTTCTGTTATTACTTCATTCCAATTAATAGCTGAATATTCTTTGGAAGCTTGAATTTCCAGTCAATGTCCCCTGTGGTGGGCTTGTTCCATATGAATAGGGTCATCTTCTGAATAATAATAATAATAATAATAATAATAATAATAATAATAATAATAATAATAATAATAATAACAACAACTTCTAGACTACAACGGCCCCCTAGAAAGGCTAAAAAGGCTAAAATAAAACGAACGATAAACAAGTTCACGACTGTTCAACGGATGAACGTCCACACTTACAGAGTAGAACTGTCAGTCGGACAGTCAACTCGAGGTCATTGCCCTCATTTCTCGCCGAGCCTTCGTCGTGGCAGCGATGGAAACTCCGCTGGGTGATAAGGATGTAGAGCTACAAAGACTAGCTGCTTCGGAAATTCACTTCAAAATAGGAAAGAAGTAAAAAGGCATAACAGAGTATGGTCTAAATATTGCCTATTAAAGAGAGATGTCTATTCTCATACAATATTAATAAAACAGGCTAAATTAGCCCCTGGGGGCTGGTTCAGTTATTTATGAAATAGACCGTGAAGCCTACTTTCACTAGTGACACCTTTCATAAAAAGGCAGGACACTGGTCTACGCCTATACCAAATTGTCTATCGCATGGAAATATTTTTTTTCTCTCTTATATTTATCATAAGATTTGGACTGACTACGGTCTACAAATAGCGCCGCATGGTCTAGCAATGAAATGAATTAGGCCTATATACATAGTTTATTCATATTCAGTTTTGGTGAGTGGACTGACTCCGCCCACAAACTGCCGTCCACACCTACGTTTTAACGTCAGTTTCGATGAACTGACAGGGAGACTGACAGGTAAACCTGTGCGTGAATAATCGGCCTTAGGCTGCTGCGTTTACACCAAGCAAGTCGAGTCGATCAAGTCAAG
>NC_087205.1:36247266-36252266 GCF_015104395.2 Macrobrachium nipponense
CTTCGACAGGATATCAGTTTCCTTATCTACAATAATAAATAGGTTACAATTTCGGTCAAAACTAAATAGTATAAATTAAAAAATATATATACAAACAGCTGATTAAAACACGCCATTATTAAAATGTACTAAAAAGTGAAAAAAAAAACATTTTTTGAGAAGACACACCAGTATTTTCTTACAATTAATCATGTCTAGAAAAACAAAAGCGTGAGCACCAAACATGGAAAGAAAGGCTACAAGAGATGAAAAAAAATATATTTATTTCATTATAGCATTTCCTTCCATGTTTGGAGAACACGATTCATTTTTTCTACACATGATTATTTGTAATAAAATCCTGGTGTCTCAAAAAAATTATTTTCAACAGTTTTGTACATTTCAATAGAAGCGTGTTTTAAAGAGTTTTTTTCATCCTATAGGCGGAGAAGGGGAGAGAAAAAGTAAGTCTTTGTGGACATTAGAAGATGGAGTCAGGGGGAATGGAAAAAATAACATCGCGGCCTATTGATCTGCTTCGTCTACCTTTATTGGCATTATGGTACGCTCCTTTGGGCGAGGTTCGGAAAGAAGAAGAAGAAGAAGAAGAAGAAGAAGAAGAAAGAGAGAGAGAGAGAAGGAACGAAATTATGCGGTGTGTTAATTTAGTCTGCACTCTTTTGGCCCAATGGAAACGTAAGGAAAGAAAAATTAAGTTCATATTAATTGTTTCATGCAAACAGGCAGGTTAATTGCTCTCTGATAATGGTGGGGGATGAAAATGGATATTTATTTTATAACTGTGAAATAATGATTTACAAATATGAGGTATAACCAAGATACAAAGCATGAGGTCAATAACCTCTATGTGGAAAATAATATTGAAAAAAAGATGATATAAGAATAAATAAATCCTCCCCCTAAAAAAGACACAACTAGGAAGTGATAAGGATCAATAAAAATGAAATAAAGGCACAATAAAAATGAGACAATTCCTCTCCTCAAAAACACAGTAAAGGGATGCCTAGAGAAAAAGAGTATTTCATTGTTGGAAAACTTCCTCTTTAAGGGCCTATGGGCCTCACTTGCAATATGTTTTAGGAACGAACTTCTATCCGGCCTTTTCGCCTAAGGTTTTTTTTTTTTTTTTTTTTTTTTTTTTTTGTTATAACAGAGGAAAGCAGCCGGCTACCGTTGCCCGGAATTCCGGTCAACCGTTACTGATAAACAGACCCTATAGCAAAGAAAACAGATCTTGAGGAAGCTCTTTAGCGTTACCACCCTCTCCCACCCCCATCGCTCCCCTTACCTCCGTCTCTGTCTCTGTCTGCCTGTCCGTCTGTCTCTCTTTTCTGGCCAGGTTACTTTTGATCTCTCTTAGAGCTGGTTAGGGAACAAGAACGTCTGCGTTTATGTGAGATGTTATGTAATTATGTGGGTTAAGTAAGTATGGTTTTATACGCTTCCCATGTACTTGTATATATGTATTCACTTACACACACACACACACACACACATATATATATATATATATATATATATATATATATATATATATATATATAAAGGCAAAAGCCATGAAAGAAAAGTTTCACTTTTCTTCTTGGCTTTTGCCTTTATTTATATATCTATTACGTTCCAAATGTTCGTGATTCAGTTATGTATACATACGCAAACACACACAACACACACACACTACACGACACACGTATATATATATATAATATATATATATATATATTATATATATATATATATATATGTGTGTGTGTATATATATATATATATATATATATATATATATATATATATATATATATATATATATATAAATTTATATATCTGCATGTTTGATTGTTTCTTTGTGTGATTATCTTTTCGAAAAGAAGTCGAATATCAGCTATGCATTAACCCAAAATGTCGAGTTCTGTTCAGGGAAATTTTCCTTATGTATTTTTCCCTTTCGATGTGAATAACTAGTAAAATAATAGAATACATATGAATTCATGCTTACTACATGTAAGTATAAATATATTATATAGAAAGAAACATTGGACAGATATGGCAAAGATCTCAAAAATAGATCATGAAACGGCATAGAAAACGAGACGCTGAAAAAAAGGAAAAAAGAAAATCTCCCATATAATTATAATTTTACGTGAACGCCAAGCACACGGGCAGCCATCAGGTGTGCGTGTATGGACTCGTCAGAATACAGATTCATGACATAATTAAAAGGAAATCATTTTGCAAACCATGTTTTGAATGTATGCACTTATTGCCTGTCAGTCACACGAATCAGTTTGCTCATTAATCATGTGGGTTGGAATGAGAATAGACACTTTCACCTGTATGGGATGCAGCCTCACTCTCTCGGGAATTATGTCAAATAAACCGGAATCCGGTTTCTCTAAATCTGTTTTGGTTGATTACAAACACATTCACATAGAACGATATTTGCCAAGACCTGCGACTTAATCAGGTGGATGGATTTTGAATTTGTTTACAGAAATACAATAGTAAGAGCGTTCTCACCATACATAGGCAACGTCTCGGGAATTTTAAATGAGGTCAAGTAATATATAGTATACTTGTCTTTTTAGACATTTTTTTTTTTGTTTTTTTTTTGGATCAAGATGAAAGACTAAGTACAAAAAGCAAAGGACGTAATGGAAGGAATGATCTTGGAAGAATTAAAATGTAAAGTAACATTACATCATTCTAAATACAACAACCAGTCTGACTCTCATGAAAATAACGAAAGAAAACATTTACAGAAAAATACGAAAAGCTCTTTGAGCGCAAGTTACAAAATAATAGGATTCATAGGTTTCTAAAAAAAAATTAGGAGGTAAACAGGATTTTTTTTTCTTTATCTCAGACACTTACCACACTACTTTTGGGCTCACATTCGATGATGTTGCTGGTTTCATGGAGACCTTGAACGACTCAAACAACCAGGGTGCCAATTGATGCCTTTAGTGGCTTCGGGAAGCATTCTTCCATTTTTCTGTTTTATTACAGTATTAGTTTCCATAGGAATTATGAAGTACATTGAATGTTGAGTGAAAAATTTTTATGAATAAAAAATTCATGGGTGAAAGAATGAGATGGTGATAAACTTGAGCTAAATATGTTAGACAAATCCCGAAAACTTTTAGCAAATATTCTAAACTGAGAAGAATCTTGGGTACATTTTTAAACAAAAAATGAAGAAGGGAATCATTTTGGATATTAAGGAGAAATGAACGCGAAAGAGGAAACAAGATTTTAAGAAAACCGATAACGGAAAAAATACTAAGAATAAATAGATAAGTGTTGGAAAAGACAACTACACATAACAAAAAACGAACAGAATAAAGAATATCAAGAGTTTCTTTTCGAAACATACTTCAAATTTTTTTTCCGAAAAAAAGAAAGAACACACTAATAATTTATCGGAATTTCGGAGTCATGAGATATGTAGTATAGTTTTTATCTCATGGACGTATCTCGATCATTTTTATTTACGAATCATAGAAATATTAAACTCCTTTCTTAACTCTATTGTATTGTATTGTTAGTCATACATATTTCCCCCATTGAAAGGATGCCTCTAAAACTCGTTTCATCCCATTCTAGGCCATTATTTTAGGATTACGCTGCGAAGCCCAAACCCTTATTCATAAGAGGATAGTTCCATTCTTATACCCATACAAACAGAAAACACAAGATTTAACAAAATGCGTATGATAGTTTTGGTAATGCTGATTTTGAAATATGGAGGTTGCTTCAGTACGAATAAATATATACTAATTTAGTTTATAAACAACAATTAACATTCTGTTATTAAAGAGAATATCATAATTGTACCAATTACCTACACAGACGTTGAGTGTTAAATGGAAAATGGAGAGTGGAATATATGCAGAAAGACTAAATACCGTATATGCAAACACTTTCCTTTGCCCCAGCTCTCTCTCTCTCTCTCTCTCTCTCTCTCTCTCTCTCTCTCTCTCTCTCGTCATTCCTTCCTGGTTGAGAAGGGAGGCGAAAACCAAGCGTCCCTCGTCTTCATTCTCATGGTGACAAAAGACTTTCTTATTTTTTCGCAGAGCAATATTTTATGCGGTTGATTCTCCCTTGCCTTGGCAATAGAGGCAAGCAAAAAGAAAGAAAAAAAATCTGATATTGATCTGATTCGCCAGAACCACGCAACAAGACAATATTTTGCAACTTTCCCCAGTCTCTTTGAAGGAGCATAAAAGCAATGCGCTCGCGGGGGAAATGATATTCGGGTGCTAAGGAGGACGGGGAATGAGGGAAGAGATGCAGTGATATTGTTCTGAAATCAAAAATAGAAACTTTTGCTTGCGTTAAGAAGTCTCAATATTCGAATGGTCAAAAATGACGTGGAAATAGTGGTAAGATTCAGTCATTTTATCTTCTTAAATTAACAGGACATTGAGACTGTTCAAAAGTTTCAATATTTGAGTGGAACGAGAGACAAAGTATGAGTAAAATAAGGATATGATAATATCTTGAAATATTTTATCTTAGCTGAGGTGCGAAGTCGTAATATAAAGAAATAACTAGAACATTATCTTGAAATCACAGACGTTGTAAGTTAGTTGAAAAATCTTGATTCTTTTAATTTCTGTCGACTATTATTGTCTTTTTAATTTGTGTCAACTGTCATTGTTGTTCTATTAATTTATATCAGCTGTCATTACTATTCTATCGTTAAGCTGTCAATTTCTGTCAACTGTCATTGTTGTGCTATGAATTTGTATCTACTGTCATGTCACTAATCTACTGTATTTTTAGTGAAATCTTTTAACTTTTTTTGCCCAGCCGTCGTTTCAAATTTGTATTATCTCTGCCAATTATATGTTTGATTTATATAAGAAAAACTTCATTCTTCTAACTATTGCTTAAATCTCTAATTTATCTCCGTGAGCATAAAAACATATCCAGTTACGTCGATGTTATTTTCAGTCTTGGCACTCACTGAGGAATATCAAATAATATTTCCTATATAA
>NC_087205.1:36257266-36262266 GCF_015104395.2 Macrobrachium nipponense
ATGTAACAAGGAAATAAAAATGTGGTTATTAGGAATGCCGACAAAGAAATAAATAAAAATAAACAAATATCACGAATTATGATACTGAAAACTAAATTATTACGAGTACCCAGAAAATGGTAAATAAATTAACAAATACAAAGCCTGATAACGCGGAAGTCTAATCTGATTGTTTCGCATCGCGACAAAAAATTATTAAACAAGTAAATTTTAAGCGTTATAAAAAAGGGAATAAAAATGTGAGTATTACGAAAAACGCCTTAACATAAATCAAAAGAAGTGCCATCAAGCTTTATAAGGGTTTACACATTCCATAATTAACTAAGAAGAATGCATTCAGAAATAATCACAAGCCCTTCTCCCCCCTTAACCATTCCTAATGCCTCCTTCACTGGCAATAACCACTTTTCACCGCAATTTAAATGACATCAGTCCAATAATTCCTAATCATTCTGAAGGAGGAACTCACTGTTAATGGAGAAGAAAATGAATTCTAAGTAATTAATAACTTCTTTCATTTGCGGGTAAGGCAGATTATCATTTGATGGAGCTGTTTCCTTTGGTCCTAATGAACGACTCCTTCTTGGGTGATTGGATTGCTAAATGGTCTTATCTGATAAGACAAATAGTGCTTTTGATGACTGATGTTATTATTAATGTTAAAGTAACTAATTTGATTCCATTTGTATGTTTTATGCTCATAAATAGATAAGCATTAATATCTGAAAAATTACAATTCGGAAATAACTCATTTGGAACAGGTCTTTGCCTTATTTTATTAATTACTGATATAATTATGAGTCATAAATGCTTTAATTATTCATCTATTATAAAAATAAAAATAGACAATTATTGTCAACTTTTAATAAGTAGAAAAAGACGATTTCAACAGAATACTTATTTATTTCTAATTTTTCTTAAATTTTTTTATAATATACCAATATTTTATTTTAGTCCATGATTACTTCCGATCTATTTCAGCTTCATGATTACTTCCAGCATTAATGATCAGCCAATCAAACGGGTAAATTGTCAATTAAATGTAATATATTTGCGTATTTTTTTATGAGATTTTTTTATAATTTAGAATTTGTTAACTGTATCTTCTACAAATAAAACAATAAATTAAAAGTATTATTCTAATGTCGAAGAGAAAGACATCTGTTATATATAACAGAGAATTTTACATTCAGTTTAATATTAAAGATTTTTGTATTATTCGTTGTACCTAAAACTAAAGAGAACTATTTTATATGTATAATGATTATTATTATTATTTAATAAAACACTAATTTGCTGAAATATAAGGTACGATTCGCTTTTCTGCATTTCGGAAAAAAATCATTGTTGTAAAAAATTTCCTTTGGAAAAAACTTTTTTTTTACTTGCTTAACGTCTCTTGTAACCTATTTTTTCATCTAGAAATTATTATAGTTTTGCTCAGAAATTTAAATATTCTTTCGTACTTTAAAAAGAAAACTTAACTACTTAAAAATAACGATCGCAATACAATGTGCCTTACAAACAATTATCACTTTCCTAATCCTCACATATTACTTTTAATTTATTGTTTTATAGGGTACCAGATAAGTGATTACTAGGAATACGAACTGGAAATGAAATTCACGACGTATATAACATTACCTATTCATACTCTCCCAGCAATTCCCAAAGAATGCATGAATAATACTTCACTATATTAACCCAAGGCTTTCGCTATTCATTCCGTGAGTCCTCATTATACTCTATAATGATGCGATGATTGGCACTCTCTTTCCATTAGCCCTATAATTGAACGGCATATATCAGACCTCCCACCTCAGTAATGAATGATTTTCCACTCATAGGATCTAAATTTGATTCACTATTGTCATCTCTTCTAGTATAGTAAAATTGAGAAAATTATTAAAAGTTGCATTTTGATATTTTTTTTTTTTTACACAGATGTCGAGCAATTGTGATAGAATGATGGCAAAGAACGGGAGTAAGATGTTATATAAAAGAAATCATTAAAATGATAACAATACTTTGTCAAACTAATACATTAAGATGTGAAAATCGCCATTAAAACATCAGGAAATAAAGAAATTCCAGAATAATGCACAACATTACAACCCACTAAGTTCTATCAGAGGCTATAAGAAATTCTCAAAAAGCTATGAAGTGTAAGCCCTGATTTCTTAAGCTTAAGAGATTCTGCTTCTTTGTTTTATTTTTAAAACAAATCATTAAGGAAGGTAAAAGCTGAAATTGATTTGTTATGAGAAAACTTTTTTTTTTTTTATAAATACGAACATTAGAAAATCATTCAGCCAAAGAATATTACATCTCATACTCTCACATTTATAGGACAGAAAACAAGTAAAAAGACGAGAAGAATGACTAAATGAATAGTAAGAGGAAAAGAACAACAAGGCTATCAAGTGCACAACACATATAGACGTACACTGGACATGATAGAGAAATACATTAAATAATCGTAATTAACACAACAGAAGACAGAAACCTTCAACAGAGAATGTTAGACCAATCACTGAAAGGTGTTAAAGGTCGGAGGTCACCACGAACAAATAAAATGGAGGTCCAAAATATTTTTAACTTCACAAACACAAAAGCAAAGAAAACCTACGACCGTGACTGGCAACATATACGAAATGCACAGCATTATAAAAAAGTGAGAAAATCAAGAAACAACATAAGGCGAAACATTACCTTCAATAATATTTTTTGGGAAAACGGTCAAACGTTACCCTAAACCAGATGGAAAATAACTGTTATTCGGCTTTGTTTTACCCCCCAAAAATAAAAAAAGATATAACTTTATCCCTAAGCTCTCAAAGTATTGCACTTCCAGGAAATGGAATACATAAATAATGAATAAAAAAATATCAGCTTATTCCTAAACCCTCAAAGTGGGACCTAATGGAAAATAAATACATACAAAAATAAATAAATAAATTAAGATATTGCATAAGCTCTCAAAATGGAGCTCAAATAGAAAATAAAAGCAATAAAAAATAAATTAAAAATAAAATAATGAATGTATAAATGTATGAAGAAATAAATAAGTAAATGAATGAATAAAATAGAAAAATAATCTCAATCTTAAGCTCTCAAAGTAGAGCCCTTGTGCCGTCTCTAATACCAGACTTGCCCTCATAAAAGAGGATCTTCCGAAGGGAAGGAACGATGACAAATGGACGTCGAAACCCCTTTACTTACAAGGGGCCTCTGCGGGTACTGACTCAGCCAGTGGTTTTTCATACGAAGGGTAGTGATATCAGCAATCTCTCTCTCTCTCTCTCTCTCTCTCTCTGGGAGAAAACTTGAAGTATTAGAGCGCCCCCTCCTCTCTCTCTCTCTCTCTCTCTCTCTCTCTCTCTCTCTCTCTTTCGGAAAAAACTTGAGGTATTAAAGAGCCCTCTCTCTCTCTCTCTCTCTCTCTCTCTCTCTCTCTCTCTCTCTCTTTAGGAAAAAACTTGAGGTATTAGAGAGCCCCCTCCTCTCTCTCTCTCTCTCTCTCTCTCTCTCTCTCTCTCTCTCTTTCGGAAAAAACTTGAGATATTAAAGAGCTCTCTCTCTCTCTCTCTCTCTCTCTCTCTCTCTTTAGGAGAAGACTTGAGGTATTGGAGCGCCCCCTCCTCTCTCTCTCTCTCTCTCTCTCTCTGTCAGAATTTCTGGAAATGAAAAAAAGAACAACATACCAGAACAGGAAAGAGACATGGGAAAATCCTTATTACTACCAATATTAAATGAAGGAGAAAACACGCAAACCATCATAGTGATGAATGCGCAGGGTTTAGTTACGAGTAACTCAAAAAGAAAAATAGAGTACTTAGAAGAACTAACCCAAAATGAAAAGAAAATAGATATAATGAATATAAGTGAAACCTGGTATTCCCAAGAGACTGGGAATGATGATCAAATAAAAGGGTTCCAAACTTATAGATCAGATAGAAAAAATAGGAATCAAGGGGGAACCGCAATATATGGGAAAGACAAAAAAACAAGGAAAAATATATGAGAAATATAGTAACTCAGAATGTGAACTAATAGCGGTAGAATTTGAATCTGAAAAAATTGATGAACATAGTAATATATAGACCTCCTAATACTAAAGAGTTTGACTTAATAATTGAAAAAATTGGATGATATATGTAGAAATCACAAGGACTGGACTATTCTCCTATCTGGTGACTTCAACTTTCCTTTCGTAGAATGGAAAGAACGAATAGGAGACTGTGGTTGTACTTATACATATAAAAAAGAGAGTAATAGTAGTGCAGAAGATAAGAGGCAATTTGAAAAGCTATTAGATATGCTACTAGAATACAACATTCAACAAATAAATCACCTGCCAACAAGAAAGGAAAATACTTTAGACCTAGTATTTGTGAACGAGATGAATTATGTTAAAGAAATAATAGTTTATAATGCGAGTATTTCAGATCATAATGTCATAGAATTAACAGTTCATTCCAAAGCAAGTGAAAAATAGAGATAAGCAAGAAATGAAAAAGTGGGAAGGATATGGAAAATACAACTTCTACAGTAAAAATATAAAATGGTCAGAAATTAATGAAGAATTAAACAAAGATTGGGATAACATTTTCGTAAGTGATGACATAAGGGTAAATACGGAGATATTATATAAAATATTGGAGAAAATAGTGGATAAATAAATATATACCGAAGAAGAAAAGTAAACATCATTCATGCATACCAAGAGACAGAAGGATCTTGTTCCAGAAATCAGAAAGTGGAAAAAAGGTCTTGCAAAAGAAAAAAATGCATGGAAAGTTATAGAACTAAAAAGTAAGATAGAAAATGCAGAACAAAAGATTATACAATCAAAAGAAAATGAAAAACGGGATTTGGAAGAAAAAACCCTATTAAATATCAAACAAAACCCCAAACTATTATACTCATATGCGAAGAAGATGAATAAAAGAAGAATAGAAATAGGCCCTCTGAGAATTGAAGGGAGATTAACGAATGAA